>NW_027268599.1:0-71751 GCF_963676685.1 Mytilus edulis | reverse complement strand
AGAAATCGTTTCATGCTGTCAGGTATTTGAAGCAAATCAAGATCTCGTGTTTCGTGTGCTTTTTGTATATAAATTTGCAAAAGTTGTGTAGCTTTGGTTAAAATTAAAACACCGTGTTTGAGTAAGAAATAGGATTTGTAGGCTTTGGAAACTCGGAGAGATTTGAGTATCGCTTCTCGGCCTTTTGGCTAAGATCAAAGTGTAGTATCTGTTCTTATCAGCTTAATATCTGATACGTACCCCATGTGGGTACTTCGATATTAAACTGATTTTTGCAACTAGGTGAGATGTTAGGTGCTTGCACCGCTCTTGCCACGAGTTGGCCTGGTATTGCAGTACCTCCAGGATCGGCTCACTCCCCTATTTGGGGAGAAAATAAATTAAAATAGAAAAGTAGCTTTCCCTTCAATAGCCTGCGAAACAGCCCCAGTAAAATATTCTCTAATGCTTTTCACTGCTACATGTGTACTTTTTCTATATATCTTTCTTAGTATTCTTTTTAAGGAGTTTGTGTAAATTGTATAGTTTTACTCATTGTTGTAAATAATTTTACTTCTCGTGCATGTGAAATAAGTTGCATTTTATTTTATGTCTGTTCTCTAAAAAGTTATTTTCTTTCCTTGTAATGTAATATTTTTGTTGTCGCTTTCTTGTATTTATAACAGCACATGTCAGTGTAATAATGTATTCTCGTTCCTAAAAAGAAACTATGAATTTTTAGCGTTACGGAAAAACGCGGGGAAAAGAATTACGTCCCCTTCTACTGTTTCAATCATCGTTAATAGCGACGTCGCCTCAGAACGAGGGCAAACGATGGAAACTGCAGTCGGCCGGTAAGTTTTTTCCTCCTTCTAAAATTTATTTAAAAATAGCTGTACCGGTCAATTCCTTAAAAAAAAATAGAACAGATGAACTGTTTATATTTGTGTTAACTAAACGAGACAGTGAAAAGTCCGTGCAGATTGTGAAAAAGCGTTGAATTTATTTTGTGATTAAAGAAATTTCCTAGAAATTTCCTAGGCTTTAAAAACTGCGTTCGTCGGACCTAGGATGAATCAACATGATCATGTTATTTCGTTCGATTAAGATTAAATACGTATACGTATGATATACGTTTAAAAATGTATTCTCGCGACTTGCCGTATTTCACAAGCCGCTTTTTATTTTCACACCCGTTTTGTCATGCAGAAATCGTTTCATGCTGTCAGGTATTTGAAGCAAATCAAGATCTCGTGTTTCGTGTGCTTTTTGTATATAAATTTGCAAAAGTTGTGTAGCTTTGGTTAAAATTAAAACACCGTGTTTGAGTAAGAAATAGGATTTGTAGGCTTTGGAAACTCGGAGAGATTTGAGTATCGCTTCTCGGCCTTTTGGCTAAGATCAAAGTGTAGTATCTGTTCTTATCAGCTTAATATCTGATACGTACCCCATGTGGGTACTTCGATATTAAACTGATTTTTGCAACTAGGTGAGATGTTAGGTGCTTGCACCGCTCTTGCCACGAGTTGGCCTGGTATTGCAGTACCTCCAGGATCGGCTCACTCCCCTATTTGGGGAGAAAATAAATTAAAATAGAAAAGTAGCTTTCCCTTCAATAGCCTGCGAAACAGCCCCAGTAAAATATTCTCTAATGCTTTTCACTGCTACATGTGTACTTTTTCTATATATCTTTCTTAGTATTCTTTTTAAGGAGTTTGTGTAAATTGTATAGTTTTACTCATTGTTGTAAATAATTTTACTTCTCGTGCATGTGAAATAAGTTGCATTTTATTTTATGTCTGTTCTCTAAAAAGTTATTTTCTTTCCTTGTAATGTAATATTTTTGTTGTCGCTTTCTTGTATTTATAACAGCACATGTCAGTGTAATAATGTATTCTCGTTCCTAAAAAGAAACTATGAATTTTTAGCGTTACGGAAAAACGCGGGGAAAAGAATTACGTCCCCTTCTACTGTTTCAATCATCGTTAATAGCGACGTCGCCTCAGAACGAGGGCAAACGATGGAAACTGCAGTCGGCCGGTAAGTTTTTTCCTCCTTCTAAAATTTATTTAAAAATAGCTGTACCGGTCAATTCCTTAAAAAAAAATAGAACAGATGAACTGTTTATATTTGTGTTAACTAAACGAGACAGTGAAAAGTCCGTGCAGATTGTGAAAAAGCGTTGAATTTATTTTGTGATTAAAGAAATTTCCTAGAAATTTCCTAGGCTTTAAAAACTGCGTTCGTCGGACCTAGGATGAATCAACATGATCATGTTATTTCGTTCGATTAAGATTAAATACGTATACGTATGATATACGTTTAAAAATGTATTCTCGCGACTTGCCGTATTTCACAAGCCGCTTTTTATTTTCACACCCGTTTTGTCATGCAGAAATCGTTTCATGCTGTCAGGTATTTGAAGCAAATCAAGATCTCGTGTTTCGTGTGCTTTTTGTATATAAATTTGCAAAAGTTGTGTAGCTTTGGTTAAAATTAAAACACCGTGTTTGAGTAAGAAATAGGATTTGTAGGCTTTGGAAACTCGGAGAGATTTGAGTATCGCTTCTCGGCCTTTTGGCTAAGATCAAAGTGTAGTATCTGTTCTTATCAGCTTAATATCTGATACGTACCCCATGTGGGTACTTCGATATTAAACTGATTTTTGCAACTAGGTGAGATGTTAGGTGCTTGCACCGCTCTTGCCACGAGTTGGCCTGGTATTGCAGTACCTCCAGGATCGGCTCACTCCCCTATTTGGGGAGAAAATAAATTAAAATAGAAAAGTAGCTTTCCCTTCAATAGCCTGCGAAACAGCCCCAGTAAAATATTCTCTAATGCTTTTCACTGCTACATGTGTACTTTTTCTATATATCTTTCTTAGTATTCTTTTTAAGGAGTTTGTGTAAATTGTATAGTTTTACTCATTGTTGTAAATAATTTTACTTCTCGTGCATGTGAAATAAGTTGCATTTTATTTTATGTCTGTTCTCTAAAAAGTTATTTTCTTTCCTTGTAATGTAATATTTTTGTTGTCGCTTTCTTGTATTTATAACAGCACATGTCAGTGTAATAATGTATTCTCGTTCCTAAAAAGAAACTATGAATTTTTAGCGTTACGGAAAAACGCGGGGAAAAGAATTACGTCCCCTTCTACTGTTTCAATCATCGTTAATAGCGACGTCGCCTCAGAACGAGGGCAAACGATGGAAACTGCAGTCGGCCGGTAAGTTTTTTCCTCCTTCTAAAATTTATTTAAAAATAGCTGTACCGGTCAATTCCTTAAAAAAAAATAGAACAGATGAACTGTTTATATTTGTGTTAACTAAACGAGACAGTGAAAAGTCCGTGCAGATTGTGAAAAAGCGTTGAATTTATTTTGTGATTAAAGAAATTTCCTAGAAATTTCCTAGGCTTTAAAAACTGCGTTCGTCGGACCTAGGATGAATCAACATGATCATGTTATTTCGTTCGATTAAGATTAAATACGTATACGTATGATATACGTTTAAAAATGTATTCTCGCGACTTGCCGTATTTCACAAGCCGCTTTTTATTTTCACACCCGTTTTGTCATGCAGAAATCGTTTCATGCTGTCAGGTATTTGAAGCAAATCAAGATCTCGTGTTTCGTGTGCTTTTTGTATATAAATTTGCAAAAGTTGTGTAGCTTTGGTTAAAATTAAAACACCGTGTTTGAGTAAGAAATAGGATTTGTAGGCTTTGGAAACTCGGAGAGATTTGAGTATCGCTTCTCGGCCTTTTGGCTAAGATCAAAGTGTAGTATCTGTTCTTATCAGCTTAATATCTGATACGTACCCCATGTGGGTACTTCGATATTAAACTGATTTTTGCAACTAGGTGAGATGTTAGGTGCTTGCACCGCTCTTGCCACGAGTTGGCCTGGTATTGCAGTACCTCCAGGATCGGCTCACTCCCCTATTTGGGGAGAAAATAAATTAAAATAGAAAAGTAGCTTTCCCTTCAATAGCCTGCGAAACAGCCCCAGTAAAATATTCTCTAATGCTTTTCACTGCTACATGTGTACTTTTTCTATATATCTTTCTTAGTATTCTTTTTAAGGAGTTTGTGTAAATTGTATAGTTTTACTCATTGTTGTAAATAATTTTACTTCTCGTGCATGTGAAATAAGTTGCATTTTATTTTATGTCTGTTCTCTAAAAAGTTATTTTCTTTCCTTGTAATGTAATATTTTTGTTGTCGCTTTCTTGTATTTATAACAGCACATGTCAGTGTAATAATGTATTCTCGTTCCTAAAAAGAAACTATGAATTTTTAGCGTTACGGAAAAACGCGGGGAAAAGAATTACGTCCCCTTCTACTGTTTCAATCATCGTTAATAGCGACGTCGCCTCAGAACGAGGGCAAACGATGGAAACTGCAGTCGGCCGGTAAGTTTTTTCCTCCTTCTAAAATTTATTTAAAAATAGCTGTACCGGTCAATTCCTTAAAAAAAAATAGAACAGATGAACTGTTTATATTTGTGTTAACTAAACGAGACAGTGAAAAGTCCGTGCAGATTGTGAAAAAGCGTTGAATTTATTTTGTGATTAAAGAAATTTCCTAGAAATTTCCTAGGCTTTAAAAACTGCGTTCGTCGGACCTAGGATGAATCAACATGATCATGTTATTTCGTTCGATTAAGATTAAATACGTATACGTATGATATACGTTTAAAAATGTATTCTCGCGACTTGCCGTATTTCACAAGCCGCTTTTTATTTTCACACCCGTTTTGTCATGCAGAAATCGTTTCATGCTGTCAGGTATTTGAAGCAAATCAAGATCTCGTGTTTCGTGTGCTTTTTGTATATAAATTTGCAAAAGTTGTGTAGCTTTGGTTAAAATTAAAACACCGTGTTTGAGTAAGAAATAGGATTTGTAGGCTTTGGAAACTCGGAGAGATTTGAGTATCGCTTCTCGGCCTTTTGGCTAAGATCAAAGTGTAGTATCTGTTCTTATCAGCTTAATATCTGATACGTACCCCATGTGGGTACTTCGATATTAAACTGATTTTTGCAACTAGGTGAGATGTTAGGTGCTTGCACCGCTCTTGCCACGAGTTGGCCTGGTATTGCAGTACCTCCAGGATTGGCTCACTCCCCTATTTGGGGAGAAAATAAATTAAAATAGAAAAGTAGCTTTCCCTTCAATAGCCTGCGAAACAGCCCCAGTAAAATATTCTCTAATGCTTTTCACTGCTACATGTGTACTTTTTCTATATATCTTTCTTAGTATTCTTTTTAAGGAGTTTGTGTAAATTGTATAGTTTTACTCATTGTTGTAAATAATTTTACTTCTCGTGCATGTGAAATAAGTTGCATTTTATTTTATGTCTGTTCTCTAAAAAGTTATTTTCTTTCCTTGTAATGTAATATTTTTGTTGTCGCTTTCTTGTATTTATAACAGCACATGTCAGTGTAATAATGTATTCTCGTTCCTAAAAAGAAACTATGAATTTTTAGCGTTACGGAAAAACGCGGGGAAAAGAATTACGTCCCCTTCTACTGTTTCAATCATCGTTAATAGCGACGTCGCCTCAGAACGAGGGCAAACGATGGAAACTGCAGTCGGCCGGTAAGTTTTTTCCTCCTTCTAAAATTTATTTAAAAATAGCTGTACCGGTCAATTCCTTAAAAAAAAATAGAACAGATGAACTGTTTATATTTGTGTTAACTAAACGAGACAGTGAAAAGTCCGTGCAGATTGTGAAAAAGCGTTGAATTTATTTTGTGATTAAAGAAATTTCCTAGAAATTTCCTAGGCTTTAAAAACTGCGTTCGTCGGACCTAGGATGAATCAACATGATCATGTTATTTCGTTCGATTAAGATTAAATACGTATACGTATGATATACGTTTAAAAATGTATTCTCGCGACTTGCCGTATTTCACAAGCCGCTTTTTATTTTCACACCCGTTTTGTCATGCAGAAATCGTTTCATGCTGTCAGGTATTTGAAGCAAATCAAGATCTCGTGTTTCGTGTGCTTTTTGTATATAAATTTGCAAAAGTTGTGTAGCTTTGGTTAAAATTAAAACACCGTGTTTGAGTAAGAAATAGGATTTGTAGGCTTTGGAAACTCGGAGAGATTTGAGTATCGCTTCTCGGCCTTTTGGCTAAGATCAAAGTGTAGTATCTGTTCTTATCAGCTTAATATCTGATACGTACCCCATGTGGGTACTTCGATATTAAACTGATTTTTGCAACTAGGTGAGATGTTAGGTGCTTGCACCGCTCTTGCCACGAGTTGGCCTGGTATTGCAGTACCTCCAGGATCGGCTCACTCCCCTATTTGGGGAGAAAATAAATTAAAATAGAAAAGTAGCTTTCCCTTCAATAGCCTGCGAAACAGCCCCAGTAAAATATTCTCTAATGCTTTTCACTGCTACATGTGTACTTTTTCTATATATCTTTCTTAGTATTCTTTTTAAGGAGTTTGTGTAAATTGTATAGTTTTACTCATTGTTGTAAATAATTTTACTTCTCGTGCATGTGAAATAAGTTGCATTTTATTTTATGTCTGTTCTCTAAAAAGTTATTTTCTTTCCTTGTAATGTAATATTTTTGTTGTCGCTTTCTTGTATTTATAACAGCACATGTCAGTGTAATAATGTATTCTCGTTCCTAAAAAGAAACTATGAATTTTTAGCGTTACGGAAAAACGCGGGGAAAAGAATTACGTCCCCTTCTACTGTTTCAATCATCGTTAATAGCGACGTCGCCTCAGAACGAGGGCAAACGATGGAAACTGCAGTCGGCCGGTAAGTTTTTTCCTCCTTCTAAAATTTATTTAAAAATAGCTGTACCGGTCAATTCCTTAAAAAAAAATAGAACAGATGAACTGTTTATATTTGTGTTAACTAAACGAGACAGTGAAAAGTCCGTGCAGATTGTGAAAAAGCGTTGAATTTATTTTGTGATTAAAGAAATTTCCTAGAAATTTCCTAGGCTTTAAAAACTGCGTTCGTCGGACCTAGGATGAATCAACATGATCATGTTATTTCGTTCGATTAAGATTAAATACGTATACGTATGATATACGTTTAAAAATGTATTCTCGCGACTTGCCGTATTTCACAAGCCGCTTTTTATTTTCACACCCGTTTTGTCATGCAGAAATCGTTTCATGCTGTCAGGTATTTGAAGCAAATCAAGATCTCGTGTTTCGTGTGCTTTTTGTATATAAATTTGCAAAAGTTGTGTAGCTTTGGTTAAAATTAAAACACCGTGTTTGAGTAAGAAATAGGATTTGTAGGCTTTGGAAACTCGGAGAGATTTGAGTATCGCTTCTCGGCCTTTTGGCTAAGATCAAAGTGTAGTATCTGTTCTTATCAGCTTAATATCTGATACGTACCCCATGTGGGTACTTCGATATTAAACTGATTTTTGCAACTAGGTGAGATGTTAGGTGCTTGCACCGCTCTTGCCACGAGTTGGCCTGGTATTGCAGTACCTCCAGGATCGGCTCACTCCCCTATTTGGGGAGAAAATAAATTAAAATAGAAAAGTAGCTTTCCCTTCAATAGCCTGCGAAACAGCCCCAGTAAAATATTCTCTAATGCTTTTCACTGCTACATGTGTACTTTTTCTATATATCTTTCTTAGTATTCTTTTTAAGGAGTTTGTGTAAATTGTATAGTTTTACTCATTGTTGTAAATAATTTTACTTCTCGTGCATGTGAAATAAGTTGCATTTTATTTTATGTCTGTTCTCTAAAAAGTTATTTTCTTTCCTTGTAATGTAATATTTTTGTTGTCGCTTTCTTGTATTTATAACAGCACATGTCAGTGTAATAATGTATTCTCGTTCCTAAAAAGAAACTATGAATTTTTAGCGTTACGGAAAAACGCGGGGAAAAGAATTACGTCCCCTTCTACTGTTTCAATCATCGTTAATAGCGACGTCGCCTCAGAACGAGGGCAAACGATGGAAACTGCAGTCGGCCGGTAAGTTTTTTCCTCCTTCTAAAATTTATTTAAAAATAGCTGTACCGGTCAATTCCTTAAAAAAAAATAGAACAGATGAACTGTTTATATTTGTGTTAACTAAACGAGACAGTGAAAAGTCCGTGCAGATTGTGAAAAAGCGTTGAATTTATTTTGTGATTAAAGAAATTTCCTAGAAATTTCCTAGGCTTTAAAAACTGCGTTCGTCGGACCTAGGATGAATCAACATGATCATGTTATTTCGTTCGATTAAGATTAAATACGTATACGTATGATATACGTTTAAAAATGTATTCTCGCGACTTGCCGTATTTCACAAGCCGCTTTTTATTTTCACACCCGTTTTGTCATGCAGAAATCGTTTCATGCTGTCAGGTATTTGAAGCAAATCAAGATCTCGTGTTTCGTGTGCTTTTTGTATATAAATTTGCAAAAGTTGTGTAGCTTTGGTTAAAATTAAAACACCGTGTTTGAGTAAGAAATAGGATTTGTAGGCTTTGGAAACTCGGAGAGATTTGAGTATCGCTTCTCGGCCTTTTGGCTAAGATCAAAGTGTAGTATCTGTTCTTATCAGCTTAATATCTGATACGTACCCCATGTGGGTACTTCGATATTAAACTGATTTTTGCAACTAGGTGAGATGTTAGGTGCTTGCACCGCTCTTGCCACGAGTTGGCCTGGTATTGCAGTACCTCCAGGATCGGCTCACTCCCCTATTTGGGGAGAAAATAAATTAAAATAGAAAAGTAGCTTTCCCTTCAATAGCCTGCGAAACAGCCCCAGTAAAATATTCTCTAATGCTTTTCACTGCTACATGTGTACTTTTTCTATATATCTTTCTTAGTATTCTTTTTAAGGAGTTTGTGTAAATTGTATAGTTTTACTCATTGTTGTAAATAATTTTACTTCTCGTGCATGTGAAATAAGTTGCATTTTATTTTATGTCTGTTCTCTAAAAAGTTATTTTCTTTCCTTGTAATGTAATATTTTTGTTGTCGCTTTCTTGTATTTATAACAGCACATGTCAGTGTAATAATGTATTCTCGTTCCTAAAAAGAAACTATGAATTTTTAGCGTTACGGAAAAACGCGGGGAAAAGAATTACGTCCCCTTCTACTGTTTCAATCATCGTTAATAGCGACGTCGCCTCAGAACGAGGGCAAACGATGGAAACTGCAGTCGGCCGGTAAGTTTTTTCCTCCTTCTAAAATTTATTTAAAAATAGCTGTACCGGTCAATTCCTTAAAAAAAAATAGAACAGATGAACTGTTTATATTTGTGTTAACTAAACGAGACAGTGAAAAGTCCGTGCAGATTGTGAAAAAGCGTTGAATTTATTTTGTGATTAAAGAAATTTCCTAGAAATTTCCTAGGCTTTAAAAACTGCGTTCGTCGGACCTAGGATGAATCAACATGATCATGTTATTTCGTTCGATTAAGATTAAATACGTATACGTATGATATACGTTTAAAAATGTATTCTCGCGACTTGCCGTATTTCACAAGCCGCTTTTTATTTTCACACCCGTTTTGTCATGCAGAAATCGTTTCATGCTGTCAGGTATTTGAAGCAAATCAAGATCTCGTGTTTCGTGTGCTTTTTGTATATAAATTTGCAAAAGTTGTGTAGCTTTGGTTAAAATTAAAACACCGTGTTTGAGTAAGAAATAGGATTTGTAGGCTTTGGAAACTCGGAGAGATTTGAGTATCGCTTCTCGGCCTTTTGGCTAAGATCAAAGTGTAGTATCTGTTCTTATCAGCTTAATATCTGATACGTACCCCATGTGGGTACTTCGATATTAAACTGATTTTTGCAACTAGGTGAGATGTTAGGTGCTTGCACCGCTCTTGCCACGAGTTGGCCTGGTATTGCAGTACCTCCAGGATCGGCTCACTCCCCTATTTGGGGAGAAAATAAATTAAAATAGAAAAGTAGCTTTCCCTTCAATAGCCTGCGAAACAGCCCCAGTAAAATATTCTCTAATGCTTTTCACTGCTACATGTGTACTTTTTCTATATATCTTTCTTAGTATTCTTTTTAAGGAGTTTGTGTAAATTGTATAGTTTTACTCATTGTTGTAAATAATTTTACTTCTCGTGCATGTGAAATAAGTTGCATTTTATTTTATGTCTGTTCTCTAAAAAGTTATTTTCTTTCCTTGTAATGTAATATTTTTGTTGTCGCTTTCTTGTATTTATAACAGCACATGTCAGTGTAATAATGTATTCTCGTTCCTAAAAAGAAACTATGAATTTTTAGCGTTACGGAAAAACGCGGGGAAAAGAATTACGTCCCCTTCTACTGTTTCAATCATCGTTAATAGCGACGTCGCCTCAGAACGAGGGCAAACGATGGAAACTGCAGTCGGCCGGTAAGTTTTTTCCTCCTTCTAAAATTTATTTAAAAATAGCTGTACCGGTCAATTCCTTAAAAAAAAATAGAACAGATGAACTGTTTATATTTGTGTTAACTAAACGAGACAGTGAAAAGTCCGTGCAGATTGTGAAAAAGCGTTGAATTTATTTTGTGATTAAAGAAATTTCCTAGAAATTTCCTAGGCTTTAAAAACTGCGTTCGTCGGACCTAGGATGAATCAACATGATCATGTTATTTCGTTCGATTAAGATTAAATACGTATACGTATGATATACGTTTAAAAATGTATTCTCGCGACTTGCCGTATTTCACAAGCCGCTTTTTATTTTCACACCCGTTTTGTCATGCAGAAATCGTTTCATGCTGTCAGGTATTTGAAGCAAATCAAGATCTCGTGTTTCGTGTGCTTTTTGTATATAAATTTGCAAAAGTTGTGTAGCTTTGGTTAAAATTAAAACACCGTGTTTGAGTAAGAAATAGGATTTGTAGGCTTTGGAAACTCGGAGAGATTTGAGTATCGCTTCTCGGCCTTTTGGCTAAGATCAAAGTGTAGTATCTGTTCTTATCAGCTTAATATCTGATACGTACCCCATGTGGGTACTTCGATATTAAACTGATTTTTGCAACTAGGTGAGATGTTAGGTGCTTGCACCGCTCTTGCCACGAGTTGGCCTGGTATTGCAGTACCTCCAGGATCGGCTCACTCCCCTATTTGGGGAGAAAATAAATTAAAATAGAAAAGTAGCTTTCCCTTCAATAGCCTGCGAAACAGCCCCAGTAAAATATTCTCTAATGCTTTTCACTGCTACATGTGTACTTTTTCTATATATCTTTCTTAGTATTCTTTTTAAGGAGTTTGTGTAAATTGTATAGTTTTACTCATTGTTGTAAATAATTTTACTTCTCGTGCATGTGAAATAAGTTGCATTTTATTTTATGTCTGTTCTCTAAAAAGTTATTTTCTTTCCTTGTAATGTAATATTTTTGTTGTCGCTTTCTTGTATTTATAACAGCACATGTCAGTGTAATAATGTATTCTCGTTCCTAAAAAGAAACTATGAATTTTTAGCGTTACGGAAAAACGCGGGGAAAAGAATTACGTCCCCTTCTACTGTTTCAATCATCGTTAATAGCGACGTCGCCTCAGAACGAGGGCAAACGATGGAAACTGCAGTCGGCCGGTAAGTTTTTTCCTCCTTCTAAAATTTATTTAAAAATAGCTGTACCGGTCAATTCCTTAAAAAAAAATAGAACAGATGAACTGTTTATATTTGTGTTAACTAAACGAGACAGTGAAAAGTCCGTGCAGATTGTGAAAAAGCGTTGAATTTATTTTGTGATTAAAGAAATTTCCTAGAAATTTCCTAGGCTTTAAAAACTGCGTTCGTCGGACCTAGGATGAATCAACATGATCATGTTATTTCGTTCGATTAAGATTAAATACGTATACGTATGATATACGTTTAAAAATGTATTCTCGCGACTTGCCGTATTTCACAAGCCGCTTTTCATTTTCACACCCGTTTTGTCATGCAGAAATCGTTTCATGCTGTCAGGTATTTGAAGCAAATCAAGATCTCGTGTTTCGTGTGCTTTTTGTATATAAATTTGCAAAAGTTGTGTAGCTTTGGTTAAAATTAAAACACCGTGTTTGAGTAAGAAATAGGATTTGTAGGCTTTGGAAACTCGGAGAGATTTGAGTATCGCTTCTCGGCCTTTTGGCTAAGATCAAAGTGTAGTATCTGTTCTTATCAGCTTAATATCTGATACGTACCCCATGTGGGTACTTCGATATTAAACTGATTTTTGCAACTAGGTGAGATGTTAGGTGCTTGCACCGCTCTTGCCACGAGTTGGCCTGGTATTGCAGTACCTCCAGGATCGGCTCACTCCCCTATTTGGGGAGAAAATAAATTAAAATAGAAAAGTAGCTTTCCCTTCAATAGCCTGCGAAACAGCCCCAGTAAAATATTCTCTAATGCTTTTCACTGCTACATGTGTACTTTTTCTATATATCTTTCTTAGTATTCTTTTTAAGGAGTTTGTGTAAATTGTATAGTTTTACTCATTGTTGTAAATAATTTTACTTCTCGTGCATGTGAAATAAGTTGCATTTTATTTTATGTCTGTTCTCTAAAAAGTTATTTTCTTTCCTTGTAATGTAATATTTTTGTTGTCGCTTTCTTGTATTTATAACAGCACATGTCAGTGTAATAATGTATTCTCGTTCCTAAAAAGAAACTATGAATTTTTAGCGTTACGGAAAAACGCGGGGAAAAGAATTACGTCCCCTTCTACTGTTTCAATCATCGTTAATAGCGACGTCGCCTCAGAACGAGGGCAAACGATGGAAACTGCAGTCGGCCGGTAAGTTTTTTCCTCCTTCTAAAATTTATTTAAAAATAGCTGTACCGGTCAATTCCTTAAAAAAAAATAGAACAGATGAACTGTTTATATTTGTGTTAACTAAACGAGACAGTGAAAAGTCCGTGCAGATTGTGAAAAAGCGTTGAATTTATTTTGTGATTAAAGAAATTTCCTAGAAATTTCCTAGGCTTTAAAAACTGCGTTCGTCGGACCTAGGATGAATCAACATGATCATGTTATTTCGTTCGATTAAGATTAAATACGTATACGTATGATATACGTTTAAAAATGTATTCTCGCGACTTGCCGTATTTCACAAGCCGCTTTTCATTTTCACACCCGTTTTGTCATGCAGAAATCGTTTCATGCTGTCAGGTATTTGAAGCAAATCAAGATCTCGTGTTTCGTGTGCTTTTTGTATATAAATTTGCAAAAGTTGTGTAGCTTTGGTTAAAATTAAAACACCGTGTTTGAGTAAGAAATAGGATTTGTAGGCTTTGGAAACTCGGAGAGATTTGAGTATCGCTTCTCGGCCTTTTGGCTAAGATCAAAGTGTAGTATCTGTTCTTATCAGCTTAATATCTGATACGTACCCCATGTGGGTACTTCGATATTAAACTGATTTTTGCAACTAGGTGAGATGTTAGGTGCTTGCACCGCTCTTGCCACGAGTTGGCCTGGTATTGCAGTACCTCCAGGATCGGCTCACTCCCCTATTTGGGGAGAAAATAAATTAAAATAGAAAAGTAGCTTTCCCTTCAATAGCCTGCGAAACAGCCCCAGTAAAATATTCTCTAATGCTTTTCACTGCTACATGTGTACTTTTTCTATATATCTTTCTTAGTATTCTTTTTAAGGAGTTTGTGTAAATTGTATAGTTTTACTCATTGTTGTAAATAATTTTACTTCTCGTGCATGTGAAATAAGTTGCATTTTATTTTATGTCTGTTCTCTAAAAAGTTATTTTCTTTCCTTGTAATGTAATATTTTTGTTGTCGCTTTCTTGTATTTATAACAGCACATGTCAGTGTAATAATGTATTCTCGTTCCTAAAAAGAAACTATGAATTTTTAGCGTTACGGAAAAACGCGGGGAAAAGAATTACGTCCCCTTCTACTGTTTCAATCATCGTTAATAGCGACGTCGCCTCAGAACGAGGGCAAACGATGGAAACTGCAGTCGGCCGGTAAGTTTTTTCCTCCTTCTAAAATTTATTTAAAAATAGCTGTACCGGTCAATTCCTTAAAAAAAAATAGAACAGATGAACTGTTTATATTTGTGTTAACTAAACGAGACAGTGAAAAGTCCGTGCAGATTGTGAAAAAGCGTTGAATTTATTTTGTGATTAAAGAAATTTCCTAGAAATTTCCTAGGCTTTAAAAACTGCGTTCGTCGGACCTAGGATGAATCAACATGATCATGTTATTTCGTTCGATTAAGATTAAATACGTATACGTATGATATACGTTTAAAAATGTATTCTCGCGACTTGCCGTATTTCACAAGCCGCTTTTCATTTTCACACCCGTTTTGTCATGCAGAAATCGTTTCATGCTGTCAGGTATTTGAAGCAAATCAAGATCTCGTGTTTCGTGTGCTTTTTGTATATAAATTTGCAAAAGTTGTGTAGCTTTGGTTAAAATTAAAACACCGTGTTTGAGTAAGAAATAGGATTTGTAGGCTTTGGAAACTCGGAGAGATTTGAGTATCGCTTCTCGGCCTTTTGGCTAAGATCAAAGTGTAGTATCTGTTCTTATCAGCTTAATATCTGATACGTACCCCATGTGGGTACTTCGATATTAAACTGATTTTTGCAACTAGGTGAGATGTTAGGTGCTTGCACCGCTCTTGCCACGAGTTGGCCTGGTATTGCAGTACCTCCAGGATCGGCTCACTCCCCTATTTGGGGAGAAAATAAATTAAAATAGAAAAGTAGCTTTCCCTTCAATAGCCTGCGAAACAGCCCCAGTAAAATATTCTCTAATGCTTTTCACTGCTACATGTGTACTTTTTCTATATATCTTTCTTAGTATTCTTTTTAAGGAGTTTGTGTAAATTGTATAGTTTTACTCATTGTTGTAAATAATTTTACTTCTCGTGCATGTGAAATAAGTTGCATTTTATTTTATGTCTGTTCTCTAAAAAGTTATTTTCTTTCCTTGTAATGTAATATTTTTGTTGTCGCTTTCTTGTATTTATAACAGCACATGTCAGTGTAATAATGTATTCTCGTTCCTAAAAAGAAACTATGAATTTTTAGCGTTACGGAAAAACGCGGGGAAAAGAATTACGTCCCCTTCTACTGTTTCAATCATCGTTAATAGCGACGTCGCCTCAGAACGAGGGCAAACGATGGAAACTGCAGTCGGCCGGTAAGTTTTTTCCTCCTTCTAAAATTTATTTAAAAATAGCTGTACCGGTCAATTCCTTAAAAAAAAATAGAACAGATGAACTGTTTATATTTGTGTTAACTAAACGAGACAGTGAAAAGTCCGTGCAGATTGTGAAAAAGCGTTGAATTTATTTTGTGATTAAAGAAATTTCCTAGAAATTTCCTAGGCTTTAAAAACTGCGTTCGTCGGACCTAGGATGAATCAACATGATCATGTTATTTCGTTCGATTAAGATTAAATACGTATACGTATGATATACGTTTAAAAATGTATTCTCGCGACTTGCCGTATTTCACAAGCCGCTTTTTATTTTCACACCCGTTTTGTCATGCAGAAATCGTTTCATGCTGTCAGGTATTTGAAGCAAATCAAGATCTCGTGTTTCGTGTGCTTTTTGTATATAAATTTGCAAAAGTTGTGTAGCTTTGGTTAAAATTAAAACACCGTGTTTGAGTAAGAAATAGGATTTGTAGGCTTTGGAAACTCGGAGAGATTTGAGTATCGCTTCTCGGCCTTTTGGCTAAGATCAAAGTGTAGTATCTGTTCTTATCAGCTTAATATCTGATACGTACCCCATGTGGGTACTTCGATATTAAACTGATTTTTGCAACTAGGTGAGATGTTAGGTGCTTGCACCGCTCTTGCCACGAGTTGGCCTGGTATTGCAGTACCTCCAGGATCGGCTCACTCCCCTATTTGGGGAGAAAATAAATTAAAATAGAAAAGTAGCTTTCCCTTCAATAGCCTGCGAAACAGCCCCAGTAAAATATTCTCTAATGCTTTTCACTGCTACATGTGTACTTTTTCTATATATCTTTCTTAGTATTCTTTTTAAGGAGTTTGTGTAAATTGTATAGTTTTACTCATTGTTGTAAATAATTTTACTTCTCGTGCATGTGAAATAAGTTGCATTTTATTTTATGTCTGTTCTCTAAAAAGTTATTTTCTTTCCTTGTAATGTAATATTTTTGTTGTCGCTTTCTTGTATTTATAACAGCACATGTCAGTGTAATAATGTATTCTCGTTCCTAAAAAGAAACTATGAATTTTTAGCGTTACGGAAAAACGCGGGGAAAAGAATTACGTCCCCTTCTACTGTTTCAATCATCGTTAATAGCGACGTCGCCTCAGAACGAGGGCAAACGATGGAAACTGCAGTCGGCCGGTAAGTTTTTTCCTCCTTCTAAAATTTATTTAAAAATAGCTGTACCGGTCAATTCCTTAAAAAAAAATAGAACAGATGAACTGTTTATATTTGTGTTAACTAAACGAGACAGTGAAAAGTCCGTGCAGATTGTGAAAAAGCGTTGAATTTATTTTGTGATTAAAGAAATTTCCTAGAAATTTCCTAGGCTTTAAAAACTGCGTTCGTCGGACCTAGGATGAATCAACATGATCATGTTATTTCGTTCGATTAAGATTAAATACGTATACGTATGATATACGTTTAAAAATGTATTCTCGCGACTTGCCGTATTTCACAAGCCGCTTTTTATTTTCACACCCGTTTTGTCATGCAGAAATCGTTTCATGCTGTCAGGTATTTGAAGCAAATCAAGATCTCGTGTTTCGTGTGCTTTTTGTATATAAATTTGCAAAAGTTGTGTAGCTTTGGTTAAAATTAAAACACCGTGTTTGAGTAAGAAATAGGATTTGTAGGCTTTGGAAACTCGGAGAGATTTGAGTATCGCTTCTCGGCCTTTTGGCTAAGATCAAAGTGTAGTATCTGTTCTTATCAGCTTAATATCTGATACGTACCCCATGTGGGTACTTCGATATTAAACTGATTTTTGCAACTAGGTGAGATGTTAGGTGCTTGCACCGCTCTTGCCACGAGTTGGCCTGGTATTGCAGTACCTCCAGGATCGGCTCACTCCCCTATTTGGGGAGAAAATAAATTAAAATAGAAAAGTAGCTTTCCCTTCAATAGCCTGCGAAACAGCCCCAGTAAAATATTCTCTAATGCTTTTCACTGCTACATGTGTACTTTTTCTATATATCTTTCTTAGTATTCTTTTTAAGGAGTTTGTGTAAATTGTATAGTTTTACTCATTGTTGTAAATAATTTTACTTCTCGTGCATGTGAAATAAGTTGCATTTTATTTTATGTCTGTTCTCTAAAAAGTTATTTTCTTTCCTTGTAATGTAATATTTTTGTTGTCGCTTTCTTGTATTTATAACAGCACATGTCAGTGTAATAATGTATTCTCGTTCCTAAAAAGAAACTATGAATTTTTAGCGTTACGGAAAAACGCGGGGAAAAGAATTACGTCCCCTTCTACTGTTTCAATCATCGTTAATAGCGACGTCGCCTCAGAACGAGGGCAAACGATGGAAACTGCAGTCGGCCGGTAAGTTTTTTCCTCCTTCTAAAATTTATTTAAAAATAGCTGTACCGGTCAATTCCTTAAAAAAAAATAGAACAGATGAACTGTTTATATTTGTGTTAACTAAACGAGACAGTGAAAAGTCCGTGCAGATTGTGAAAAAGCGTTGAATTTATTTTGTGATTAAAGAAATTTCCTAGAAATTTCCTAGGCTTTAAAAACTGCGTTCGTCGGACCTAGGATGAATCAACATGATCATGTTATTTCGTTCGATTAAGATTAAATACGTATACGTATGATATACGTTTAAAAATGTATTCTCGCGACTTGCCGTATTTCACAAGCCGCTTTTTATTTTCACACCCGTTTTGTCATGCAGAAATCGTTTCATGCTGTCAGGTATTTGAAGCAAATCAAGATCTCGTGTTTCGTGTGCTTTTTGTATATAAATTTGCAAAAGTTGTGTAGCTTTGGTTAAAATTAAAACACCGTGTTTGAGTAAGAAATAGGATTTGTAGGCTTTGGAAACTCGGAGAGATTTGAGTATCGCTTCTCGGCCTTTTGGCTAAGATCAAAGTGTAGTATCTGTTCTTATCAGCTTAATATCTGATACGTACCCCATGTGGGTACTTCGATATTAAACTGATTTTTGCAACTAGGTGAGATGTTAGGTGCTTGCACCGCTCTTGCCACGAGTTGGCCTGGTATTGCAGTACCTCCAGGATCGGCTCACTCCCCTATTTGGGGAGAAAATAAATTAAAATAGAAAAGTAGCTTTCCCTTCAATAGCCTGCGAAACAGCCCCAGTAAAATATTCTCTAATGCTTTTCACTGCTACATGTGTACTTTTTCTATATATCTTTCTTAGTATTCTTTTTAAGGAGTTTGTGTAAATTGTATAGTTTTACTCATTGTTGTAAATAATTTTACTTCTCGTGCATGTGAAATAAGTTGCATTTTATTTTATGTCTGTTCTCTAAAAAGTTATTTTCTTTCCTTGTAATGTAATATTTTTGTTGTCGCTTTCTTGTATTTATAACAGCACATGTCAGTGTAATAATGTATTCTCGTTCCTAAAAAGAAACTATGAATTTTTAGCGTTACGGAAAAACGCGGGGAAAAGAATTACGTCCCCTTCTACTGTTTCAATCATCGTTAATAGCGACGTCGCCTCAGAACGAGGGCAAACGATGGAAACTGCAGTCGGCCGGTAAGTTTTTTCCTCCTTCTAAAATTTATTTAAAAATAGCTGTACCGGTCAATTCCTTAAAAAAAAATAGAACAGATGAACTGTTTATATTTGTGTTAACTAAACGAGACAGTGAAAAGTCCGTGCAGATTGTGAAAAAGCGTTGAATTTATTTTGTGATTAAAGAAATTTCCTAGAAATTTCCTAGGCTTTAAAAACTGCGTTCGTCGGACCTAGGATGAATCAACATGATCATGTTATTTCGTTCGATTAAGATTAAATACGTATACGTATGATATACGTTTAAAAATGTATTCTCGCGACTTGCCGTATTTCACAAGCCGCTTTTTATTTTCACACCCGTTTTGTCATGCAGAAATCGTTTCATGCTGTCAGGTATTTGAAGCAAATCAAGATCTCGTGTTTCGTGTGCTTTTTGTATATAAATTTGCAAAAGTTGTGTAGCTTTGGTTAAAATTAAAACACCGTGTTTGAGTAAGAAATAGGATTTGTAGGCTTTGGAAACTCGGAGAGATTTGAGTATCGCTTCTCGGCCTTTTGGCTAAGATCAAAGTGTAGTATCTGTTCTTATCAGCTTAATATCTGATACGTACCCCATGTGGGTACTTCGATATTAAACTGATTTTTGCAACTAGGTGAGATGTTAGGTGCTTGCACCGCTCTTGCCACGAGTTGGCCTGGTATTGCAGTACCTCCAGGATCGGCTCACTCCCCTATTTGGGGAGAAAATAAATTAAAATAGAAAAGTAGCTTTCCCTTCAATAGCCTGCGAAACAGCCCCAGTAAAATATTCTCTAATGCTTTTCACTGCTACATGTGTACTTTTTCTATATATCTTTCTTAGTATTCTTTTTAAGGAGTTTGTGTAAATTGTATAGTTTTACTCATTGTTGTAAATAATTTTACTTCTCGTGCATGTGAAATAAGTTGCATTTTATTTTATGTCTGTTCTCTAAAAAGTTATTTTCTTTCCTTGTAATGTAATATTTTTGTTGTCGCTTTCTTGTATTTATAACAGCACATGTCAGTGTAATAATGTATTCTCGTTCCTAAAAAGAAACTATGAATTTTTAGCGTTACGGAAAAACGCGGGGAAAAGAATTACGTCCCCTTCTACTGTTTCAATCATCGTTAATAGCGACGTCGCCTCAGAACGAGGGCAAACGATGGAAACTGCAGTCGGCCGGTAAGTTTTTTCCTCCTTCTAAAATTTATTTAAAAATAGCTGTACCGGTCAATTCCTTAAAAAAAAATAGAACAGATGAACTGTTTATATTTGTGTTAACTAAACGAGACAGTGAAAAGTCCGTGCAGATTGTGAAAAAGCGTTGAATTTATTTTGTGATTAAAGAAATTTCCTAGAAATTTCCTAGGCTTTAAAAACTGCGTTCGTCGGACCTAGGATGAATCAACATGATCATGTTATTTCGTTCGATTAAGATTAAATACGTATACGTATGATATACGTTTAAAAATGTATTCTCGCGACTTGCCGTATTTCACAAGCCGCTTTTTATTTTCACACCCGTTTTGTCATGCAGAAATCGTTTCATGCTGTCAGGTATTTGAAGCAAATCAAGATCTCGTGTTTCGTGTGCTTTTTGTATATAAATTTGCAAAAGTTGTGTAGCTTTGGTTAAAATTAAAACACCGTGTTTGAGTAAGAAATAGGATTTGTAGGCTTTGGAAACTCGGAGAGATTTGAGTATCGCTTCTCGGCCTTTTGGCTAAGATCAAAGTGTAGTATCTGTTCTTATCAGCTTAATATCTGATACGTACCCCATGTGGGTACTTCGATATTAAACTGATTTTTGCAACTAGGTGAGATGTTAGGTGCTTGCACCGCTCTTGCCACGAGTTGGCCTGGTATTGCAGTACCTCCAGGATCGGCTCACTCCCCTATTTGGGGAGAAAATAAATTAAAATAGAAAAGTAGCTTTCCCTTCAATAGCCTGCGAAACAGCCCCAGTAAAATATTCTCTAATGCTTTTCACTGCTACATGTGTACTTTTTCTATATATCTTTCTTAGTATTCTTTTTAAGGAGTTTGTGTAAATTGTATAGTTTTACTCATTGTTGTAAATAATTTTACTTCTCGTGCATGTGAAATAAGTTGCATTTTATTTTATGTCTGTTCTCTAAAAAGTTATTTTCTTTCCTTGTAATGTAATATTTTTGTTGTCGCTTTCTTGTATTTATAACAGCACATGTCAGTGTAATAATGTATTCTCGTTCCTAAAAAGAAACTATGAATTTTTAGCGTTACGGAAAAACGCGGGGAAAAGAATTACGTCCCCTTCTACTGTTTCAATCATCGTTAATAGCGACGTCGCCTCAGAACGAGGGCAAACGATGGAAACTGCAGTCGGCCGGTAAGTTTTTTCCTCCTTCTAAAATTTATTTAAAAATAGCTGTACCGGTCAATTCCTTAAAAAAAAATAGAACAGATGAACTGTTTATATTTGTGTTAACTAAACGAGACAGTGAAAAGTCCGTGCAGATTGTGAAAAAGCGTTGAATTTATTTTGTGATTAAAGAAATTTCCTAGAAATTTCCTAGGCTTTAAAAACTGCGTTCGTCGGACCTAGGATGAATCAACATGATCATGTTATTTCGTTCGATTAAGATTAAATACGTATACGTATGATATACGTTTAAAAATGTATTCTCGCGACTTGCCGTATTTCACAAGCCGCTTTTTATTTTCACACCCGTTTTGTCATGCAGAAATCGTTTCATGCTGTCAGGTATTTGAAGCAAATCAAGATCTCGTGTTTCGTGTGCTTTTTGTATATAAATTTGCAAAAGTTGTGTAGCTTTGGTTAAAATTAAAACACCGTGTTTGAGTAAGAAATAGGATTTGTAGGCTTTGGAAACTCGGAGAGATTTGAGTATCGCTTCTCGGCCTTTTGGCTAAGATCAAAGTGTAGTATCTGTTCTTATCAGCTTAATATCTGATACGTACCCCATGTGGGTACTTCGATATTAAACTGATTTTTGCAACTAGGTGAGATGTTAGGTGCTTGCACCGCTCTTGCCACGAGTTGGCCTGGTATTGCAGTACCTCCAGGATCGGCTCACTCCCCTATTTGGGGAGAAAATAAATTAAAATAGAAAAGTAGCTTTCCCTTCAATAGCCTGCGAAACAGCCCCAGTAAAATATTCTCTAATGCTTTTCACTGCTACATGTGTACTTTTTCTATATATCTTTCTTAGTATTCTTTTTAAGGAGTTTGTGTAAATTGTATAGTTTTACTCATTGTTGTAAATAATTTTACTTCTCGTGCATGTGAAATAAGTTGCATTTTATTTTATGTCTGTTCTCTAAAAAGTTATTTTCTTTCCTTGTAATGTAATATTTTTGTTGTCGCTTTCTTGTATTTATAACAGCACATGTCAGTGTAATAATGTATTCTCGTTCCTAAAAAGAAACTATGAATTTTTAGCGTTACGGAAAAACGCGGGGAAAAGAATTACGTCCCCTTCTACTGTTTCAATCATCGTTAATAGCGACGTCGCCTCAGAACGAGGGCAAACGATGGAAACTGCAGTCGGCCGGTAAGTTTTTTCCTCCTTCTAAAATTTATTTAAAAATAGCTGTACCGGTCAATTCCTTAAAAAAAAATAGAACAGATGAACTGTTTATATTTGTGTTAACTAAACGAGACAGTGAAAAGTCCGTGCAGATTGTGAAAAAGCGTTGAATTTATTTTGTGATTAAAGAAATTTCCTAGAAATTTCCTAGGCTTTAAAAACTGCGTTCGTCGGACCTAGGATGAATCAACATGATCATGTTATTTCGTTCGATTAAGATTAAATACGTATACGTATGATATACGTTTAAAAATGTATTCTCGCGACTTGCCGTATTTCACAAGCCGCTTTTTATTTTCACACCCGTTTTGTCATGCAGAAATCGTTTCATGCTGTCAGGTATTTGAAGCAAATCAAGATCTCGTGTTTCGTGTGCTTTTTGTATATAAATTTGCAAAAGTTGTGTAGCTTTGGTTAAAATTAAAACACCGTGTTTGAGTAAGAAATAGGATTTGTAGGCTTTGGAAACTCGGAGAGATTTGAGTATCGCTTCTCGGCCTTTTGGCAAAGATTAAAGCGAGTGAAAAGTTAAAGTTAAAAGTTAAAGTGTTAAAATGGATTTAGTAGATTATGGATTACTTAGATGCAGTGCGAAGTTTTCGTTTACGGATGGCTCACCAGTTAACACACGTACTTGGATTATCCGTGCATTAAAGAACATTGTTAACCCGGATGATGTGACAGCGATTTTCAAGGTGGATATTGGTGGTGTTTGGTATACAACCTTTACTACTGAAGATATTGCTGATAAAGTGATTAATTCGGACTTTACGTCGTTAGATACCAGAGTTGCAGTAAGCCGTGCAGACACAAGAACAGTGTTATTGAAAGTTTTGTGGCTTCCAGTGTGGTTAAAGCTAACTGCAGTTGAATCGTTTTTAGAACAGTATGGCAAAATAGTTAGTTGTTCACGTGAAACGGAGAAATCCGAAGGAATAACGTTTGCTAATGGGAACATTAAAGTTACATTGGAGATTTCAGAGAAGGATGTACAATCGTTACCATACCGTACTAGTATAGCAGGTAAAGACTGTCTACTTACCGTGGTGGGTAGGGCACCGTTATGCCTGAAGTGTAGAACCGTTGGACATATTCGTAAGAACTGTCCGTCAGGCAAAAAGGCAACAGTTCCGTTGGAAGCAGTCTCGGTTCCGGAGACTCAAAACAGTGACATTAGTGATGATACACCGGTAGATATGCAGGTTACACAGGATACTTCCCCCGTTACAAAGGATACGACACAGGAGACCGTGGATACGTCACAAGAGACCGTGGATACCGAAAAGTCCTCGTCCGTTTCCAAGTTATGGTCCGATATCGCGACAGATCCGGACGATCTTTCTGGAGAAGTACAGTACAAAGTTGTTAGTGGTAAAAAGCGAAAAGTGACTGATGTTAAAAGGGAAACATACCAACTGTGTTTAATTAATAATGTAGAAGGGAAACCTAAACCGGCATTAGGTCGCGTAAGTGACCAGAATATGATAACCACGTATATAATCAGTGATAAGGAATTGCGGGATATAATTGGTAAAGAACCGGACAGACATAAGCATAAACAGTTAATATTAGACAGTTTACAGGCAGATTTTGATATTGTAGTAAACTCAAATTATTTCAATTATAAAGAAGTTGACGGTCTCATTTAAAGTTTAAAGTAACATGGAATTTGACATGTATTTATTACATGTAGAATTTAAAATAGTTCAGTTCAAAAATTTAAAGGTAAAAGTTATTGTCGTAGCACACATGACAATGCATTATGGACTTTAGTGGGTTGTGTGTGTACGATATTGATTTTGATGTTAAATGTAATCACTATGTATTGTGTATTTTGATTTTGTTAAAGGTAAACATTATAGGTAAAATTTAACGGACGATATTTATTTATAGTTAAATTTAAATATAATACTAGTTTACAATAGCTTGTTTTAATTATAAAGGTAAATTATTTAAAGGAAAGTTTATATCTAGATTTGTAAAAGGAATTTAAAAACACTTTGTTGTTTATTTATAAATTGGGGGGTTTTCAGTATCAAAATTGGGGTTTTTTGAAAATTAATTTTATAAATTTGTTTTCGGTAATTTGATTTATATCTAAAAGTAAATAATTTTCAGTAATTTTCGGATTTATTTATTATTGAGTTACAATCGGACTATCTGTGATATATGATTTTAACTATTGATTGTATTCAATATAAGTATCTATTATTAATAAAATGTTTGAAATATAAAAAAGTATCTGTTCTTATCAGCTTAATATCTGATACGTACCCCATGTGGGTACTTCGATATTAAACTGATTTTTGCAACTAGGTGAGATGTTAGGTGCTTGCACCGCTCTTGCCACGAGTTGGCCTGGTATTGCAGTACCTCCAGGATCGGCTCACTCCCCTATTTGGGGAGAAAATAAATTAAAATAGAAAAGTAGCTTTCCCTTCAATAGCCTGCGAAACAGCCCCAGTAAAATATTCTCTAATGCTTTTCACTGCTACATGTGTACTTTTTCTATATATCTTTCTTAGTATTCTTTTTAAGGAGTTTGTGTAAATTGTATAGTTTTACTCATTGTTGTAAATAATTTTACTTCTCGTGCATGTGAAATAAGTTGCATTTTATTTTATGTCTGTTCTCTAAAAAGTTATTTTCTTTCCTTGTAATGTAATATTTTTGTTGTCGCTTTCTTGTATTTATAACAGCACATGTCAGTGTAATAATGTATTCTCGTTCCTAAAAAGAAACTATGAATTTTTAGCGTTACGGAAAAACGCGGGGAAAAGAATTACGTCCCCTTCTACTGTTTCAATCATCGTTAATAGCGACGTCGCCTCAGAACGAGGGCAAACGATGGAAACTGCAGTCGGCCGGTAAGTTTTTTCCTCCTTCTAAAATTTATTTAAAAATAGCTGTACCGGTCAATTCCTTAAAAAAAAATAGAACAGATGAACTGTTTATATTTGTGTTAACTAAACGAGACAGTGAAAAGTCCGTGCAGATTGTGAAAAAGCGTTGAATTTATTTTGTGATTAAAGAAATTTCCTAGAAATTTCCTAGGCTTTAAAAACTGCGTTCGTCGGACCTAGGATGAATCAACATGATCATGTTATTTCGTTCGATTAAGATTAAATACGTATACGTATGATATACGTTTAAAAATGTATTCTCGCGACTTGCCGTATTTCACAAGCCGCTTTTTATTTTCACACCCGTTTTGTCATGCAGAAATCGTTTCATGCTGTCAGGTATTTGAAGCAAATCAAGATCTCGTGTTTCGTGTGCTTTTTGTATATAAATTTGCAAAAGTTGTGTAGCTTTGGTTAAAATTAAAACACCGTGTTTGAGTAAGAAATAGGATTTGTAGGCTTTGGAAACTCGGAGAGATTTGAGTATCGCTTCTCGGCCTTTTGGCTAAGATCAAAGTGTAGTATCTGTTCTTATCAGCTTAATATCTGATACGTACCCCATGTGGGTACTTCGATATTAAACTGATTTTTGCAACTAGGTGAGATGTTAGGTGCTTGCACCGCTCTTGCCACGAGTTGGCCTGGTATTGCAGTACCTCCAGGATCGGCTCACTCCCCTATTTGGGGAGAAAATAAATTAAAATAGAAAAGTAGCTTTCCCTTCAATAGCCTGCGAAACAGCCCCAGTAAAATATTCTCTAATGCTTTTCACTGCTACATGTGTACTTTTTCTATATATCTTTCTTAGTATTCTTTTTAAGGAGTTTGTGTAAATTGTATAGTTTTACTCATTGTTGTAAATAATTTTACTTCTCGTGCATGTGAAATAAGTTGCATTTTATTTTATGTCTGTTCTCTAAAAAGTTATTTTCTTTCCTTGTAATGTAATATTTTTGTTGTCGCTTTCTTGTATTTATAACAGCACATGTCAGTGTAATAATGTATTCTCGTTCCTAAAAAGAAACTATGAATTTTTAGCGTTACGGAAAAACGCGGGGAAAAGAATTACGTCCCCTTCTACTGTTTCAATCATCGTTAATAGCGACGTCGCCTCAGAACGAGGGCAAACGATGGAAACTGCAGTCGGCCGGTAAGTTTTTTCCTCCTTCTAAAATTTATTTAAAAATAGCTGTACCGGTCAATTCCTTAAAAAAAAATAGAACAGATGAACTGTTTATATTTGTGTTAACTAAACGAGACAGTGAAAAGTCCGTGCAGATTGTGAAAAAGCGTTGAATTTATTTTGTGATTAAAGAAATTTCCTAGAAATTTCCTAGGCTTTAAAAACTGCGTTCGTCGGACCTAGGATGAATCAACATGATCATGTTATTTCGTTCGATTAAGATTAAATACGTATACGTATGATATACGTTTAAAAATGTATTCTCGCGACTTGCCGTATTTCACAAGCCGCTTTTTATTTTCACACCCGTTTTGTCATGCAGAAATCGTTTCATGCTGTCAGGTATTTGAAGCAAATCAAGATCTCGTGTTTCGTGTGCTTTTTGTATATAAATTTGCAAAAGTTGTGTAGCTTTGGTTAAAATTAAAACACCGTGTTTGAGTAAGAAATAGGATTTGTAGGCTTTGGAAACTCGGAGAGATTTGAGTATCGCTTCTCGGCCTTTTGGCTAAGATCAAAGTGTAGTATCTGTTCTTATCAGCTTAATATCTGATACGTACCCCATGTGGGTACTTCGATATTAAACTGATTTTTGCAACTAGGTGAGATGTTAGGTGCTTGCACCGCTCTTGCCACGAGTTGGCCTGGTATTGCAGTACCTCCAGGATCGGCTCACTCCCCTATTTGGGGAGAAAATAAATTAAAATAGAAAAGTAGCTTTCCCTTCAATAGCCTGCGAAACAGCCCCAGTAAAATATTCTCTAATGCTTTTCACTGCTACATGTGTACTTTTTCTATATATCTTTCTTAGTATTCTTTTTAAGGAGTTTGTGTAAATTGTATAGTTTTACTCATTGTTGTAAATAATTTTACTTCTCGTGCATGTGAAATAAGTTGCATTTTATTTTATGTCTGTTCTCTAAAAAGTTATTTTCTTTCCTTGTAATGTAATATTTTTGTTGTCGCTTTCTTGTATTTATAACAGCACATGTCAGTGTAATAATGTATTCTCGTTCCTAAAAAGAAACTATGAATTTTTAGCGTTACGGAAAAACGCGGGGAAAAGAATTACGTCCCCTTCTACTGTTTCAATCATCGTTAATAGCGACGTCGCCTCAGAACGAGGGCAAACGATGGAAACTGCAGTCGGCCGGTAAGTTTTTTCCTCCTTCTAAAATTTATTTAAAAATAGCTGTACCGGTCAATTCCTTAAAAAAAAATAGAACAGATGAACTGTTTATATTTGTGTTAACTAAACGAGACAGTGAAAAGTCCGTGCAGATTGTGAAAAAGCGTTGAATTTATTTTGTGATTAAAGAAATTTCCTAGAAATTTCCTAGGCTTTAAAAACTGCGTTCGTCGGACCTAGGATGAATCAACATGATCATGTTATTTCGTTCGATTAAGATTAAATACGTATACGTATGATATACGTTTAAAAATGTATTCTCGCGACTTGCCGTATTTCACAAGCCGCTTTTTATTTTCACACCCGTTTTGTCATGCAGAAATCGTTTCATGCTGTCAGGTATTTGAAGCAAATCAAGATCTCGTGTTTCGTGTGCTTTTTGTATATAAATTTGCAAAAGTTGTGTAGCTTTGGTTAAAATTAAAACACCGTGTTTGAGTAAGAAATAGGATTTGTAGGCTTTGGAAACTCGGAGAGATTTGAGTATCGCTTCTCGGCCTTTTGGCTAAGATCAAAGTGTAGTATCTGTTCTTATCAGCTTAATATCTGATACGTACCCCATGTGGGTACTTCGATATTAAACTGATTTTTGCAACTAGGTGAGATGTTAGGTGCTTGCACCGCTCTTGCCACGAGTTGGCCTGGTATTGCAGTACCTCCAGGATCGGCTCACTCCCCTATTTGGGGAGAAAATAAATTAAAATAGAAAAGTAGCTTTCCCTTCAATAGCCTGCGAAACAGCCCCAGTAAAATATTCTCTAATGCTTTTCACTGCTACATGTGTACTTTTTCTATATATCTTTCTTAGTATTCTTTTTAAGGAGTTTGTGTAAATTGTATAGTTTTACTCATTGTTGTAAATAATTTTACTTCTCGTGCATGTGAAATAAGTTGCATTTTATTTTATGTCTGTTCTCTAAAAAGTTATTTTCTTTCCTTGTAATGTAATATTTTTGTTGTCGCTTTCTTGTATTTATAACAGCACATGTCAGTGTAATAATGTATTCTCGTTCCTAAAAAGAAACTATGAATTTTTAGCGTTACGGAAAAACGCGGGGAAAAGAATTACGTCCCCTTCTACTGTTTCAATCATCGTTAATAGCGACGTCGCCTCAGAACGAGGGCAAACGATGGAAACTGCAGTCGGCCGGTAAGTTTTTTCCTCCTTCTAAAATTTATTTAAAAATAGCTGTACCGGTCAATTCCTTAAAAAAAAATAGAACAGATGAACTGTTTATATTTGTGTTAACTAAACGAGACAGTGAAAAGTCCGTGCAGATTGTGAAAAAGCGTTGAATTTATTTTGTGATTAAAGAAATTTCCTAGAAATTTCCTAGGCTTTAAAAACTGCGTTCGTCGGACCTAGGATGAATCAACATGATCATGTTATTTCGTTCGATTAAGATTAAATACGTATACGTATGATATACGTTTAAAAATGTATTCTCGCGACTTGCCGTATTTCACAAGCCGCTTTTTATTTTCACACCCGTTTTGTCATGCAGAAATCGTTTCATGCTGTCAGGTATTTGAAGCAAATCAAGATCTCGTGTTTCGTGTGCTTTTTGTATATAAATTTGCAAAAGTTGTGTAGCTTTGGTTAAAATTAAAACACCGTGTTTGAGTAAGAAATAGGATTTGTAGGCTTTGGAAACTCGGAGAGATTTGAGTATCGCTTCTCGGCCTTTTGGCTAAGATCAAAGTGTAGTATCTGTTCTTATCAGCTTAATATCTGATACGTACCCCATGTGGGTACTTCGATATTAAACTGATTTTTGCAACTAGGTGAGATGTTAGGTGCTTGCACCGCTCTTGCCACGAGTTGGCCTGGTATTGCAGTACCTCCAGGATCGGCTCACTCCCCTATTTGGGGAGAAAATAAATTAAAATAGAAAAGTAGCTTTCCCTTCAATAGCCTGCGAAACAGCCCCAGTAAAATATTCTCTAATGCTTTTCACTGCTACATGTGTACTTTTTCTATATATCTTTCTTAGTATTCTTTTTAAGGAGTTTGTGTAAATTGTATAGTTTTACTCATTGTTGTAAATAATTTTACTTCTCGTGCATGTGAAATAAGTTGCATTTTATTTTATGTCTGTTCTCTAAAAAGTTATTTTCTTTCCTTGTAATGTAATATTTTTGTTGTCGCTTTCTTGTATTTATAACAGCACATGTCAGTGTAATAATGTATTCTCGTTCCTAAAAAGAAACTATGAATTTTTAGCGTTACGGAAAAACGCGGGGAAAAGAATTACGTCCCCTTCTACTGTTTCAATCATCGTTAATAGCGACGTCGCCTCAGAACGAGGGCAAACGATGGAAACTGCAGTCGGCCGGTAAGTTTTTTCCTCCTTCTAAAATTTATTTAAAAATAGCTGTACCGGTCAATTCCTTAAAAAAAAATAGAACAGATGAACTGTTTATATTTGTGTTAACTAAACGAGACAGTGAAAAGTCCGTGCAGATTGTGAAAAAGCGTTGAATTTATTTTGTGATTAAAGAAATTTCCTAGAAATTTCCTAGGCTTTAAAAACTGCGTTCGTCGGACCTAGGATGAATCAACATGATCATGTTATTTCGTTCGATTAAGATTAAATACGTATACGTATGATATACGTTTAAAAATGTATTCTCGCGACTTGCCGTATTTCACAAGCCGCTTTTTATTTTCACACACCGTTTTGTCATGCAGAAATCGTTTCATGCTGTCAGGTATTTGAAGCAAATCAAGATCTCGTGTTTCGTGTGCTTTTTGTATATAAATTTGCAAAAGTTGTGTAGCTTTGGTTAAAATTAAAACACCGTGTTTGAGTAAGAAATAGGATTTGTAGGCTTTGGAAACTCGGAGAGATTTGAGTATCGCTTCTCGGCCTTTTGGCTAAGATCAAAGTGTAGTATCTGTTCTTATCAGCTTAATATCTGATACGTACCCCATGTGGGTACTTCGATATTAAACTGATTTTTGCAACTAGGTGAGATGTTAGGTGCTTGCACCGCTCTTGCCACGAGTTGGCCTGGTATTGCAGTACCTCCAGGATCGGCTCACTCCCCTATTTGGGGAGAAAATAAATTAAAATAGAAAAGTAGCTTTCCCTTCAATAGCCTGCGAAACAGCCCCAGTAAAATATTCTCTAATGCTTTTCACTGCTACATGTGTACTTTTTCTATATATCTTTCTTAGTATTCTTTTTAAGGAGTTTGTGTAAATTGTATAGTTTTACTCATTGTTGTAAATAATTTTACTTCTCGTGCATGTGAAATAAGTTGCATTTTATTTTATGTCTGTTCTCTAAAAAGTTATTTTCTTTCCTTGTAATGTAATATTTTTGTTGTCGCTTTCTTGTATTTATAACAGCACATGTCAGTGTAATAATGTATTCTCGTTCCTAAAAAGAAACTATGAATTTTTAGCGTTACGGAAAAACGCGGGGAAAAGAATTACGTCCCCTTCTACTGTTTCAATCATCGTTAATAGCGACGTCGCCTCAGAACGAGGGCAAACGATGGAAACTGCAGTCGGCCGGTAAGTTTTTTCCTCCTTCTAAAATTTATTTAAAAATAGCTGTACCGGTCAATTCCTTAAAAAAAAATAGAACAGATGAACTGTTTATATTTGTGTTAACTAAACGAGACAGTGAAAAGTCCGTGCAGATTGTGAAAAAGCGTTGAATTTATTTTGTGATTAAAGAAATTTCCTAGAAATTTCCTAGGCTTTAAAAACTGCGTTCGTCGGACCTAGGATGAATCAACATGATCATGTTATTTCGTTCGATTAAGATTAAATACGTATACGTATGATATACGTTTAAAAATGTATTCTCGCGACTTGCCGTATTTCACAAGCCGCTTTTTATTTTCACACCCGTTTTGTCATGCAGAAATCGTTTCATGCTGTCAGGTATTTGAAGCAAATCAAGATCTCGTGTTTCGTGTGCTTTTTGTATATAAATTTGCAAAAGTTGTGTAGCTTTGGTTAAAATTAAAACACCGTGTTTGAGTAAGAAATAGGATTTGTAGGCTTTGGAAACTCGGAGAGATTTGAGTATCGCTTCTCGGCCTTTTGGCTAAGATCAAAGTGTAGTATCTGTTCTTATCAGCTTAATATCTGATACGTACCCCATGTGGGTACTTCGATATTAAACTGATTTTTGCAACTAGGTGAGATGTTAGGTGCTTGCACCGCTCTTGCCACGAGTTGGCCTGGTATTGCAGTACCTCCAGGATCGGCTCACTCCCCTATTTGGGGAGAAAATAAATTAAAATAGAAAAGTAGCTTTCCCTTCAATAGCCTGCGAAACAGCCCCAGTAAAATATTCTCTAATGCTTTTCACTGCTACATGTGTACTTTTTCTATATATCTTTCTTAGTATTCTTTTTAAGGAGTTTGTGTAAATTGTATAGTTTTACTCATTGTTGTAAATAATTTTACTTCTCGTGCATGTGAAATAAGTTGCATTTTATTTTATGTCTGTTCTCTAAAAAGTTATTTTCTTTCCTTGTAATGTAATATTTTTGTTGTCGCTTTCTTGTATTTATAACAGCACATGTCAGTGTAATAATGTATTCTCGTTCCTAAAAAGAAACTATGAATTTTTAGCGTTACGGAAAAACGCGGGGAAAAGAATTACGTCCCCTTCTACTGTTTCAATCATCGTTAATAGCGACGTCGCCTCAGAACGAGGGCAAACGATGGAAACTGCAGTCGGCCGGTAAGTTTTTTCCTCCTTCTAAAATTTATTTAAAAATAGCTGTACCGGTCAATTCCTTAAAAAAAAATAGAACAGATGAACTGTTTATATTTGTGTTAACTAAACGAGACAGTGAAAAGTCCGTGCAGATTGTGAAAAAGCGTTGAATTTATTTTGTGATTAAAGAAATTTCCTAGAAATTTCCTAGGCTTTAAAAACTGCGTTCGTCGGACCTAGGATGAATCAACATGATCATGTTATTTCGTTCGATTAAGATTAAATACGTATACGTATGATATACGTTTAAAAATGTATTCTCGCGACTTGCCGTATTTCACAAGCCGCTTTTTATTTTCACACCCGTTTTGTCATGCAGAAATCGTTTCATGCTGTCAGGTATTTGAAGCAAATCAAGATCTCGTGTTTCGTGTGCTTTTTGTATATAAATTTGCAAAAGTTGTGTAGCTTTGGTTAAAATTAAAACACCGTGTTTGAGTAAGAAATAGGATTTGTAGGCTTTGGAAACTCGGAGAGATTTGAGTATCGCTTCTCGGCCTTTTGGCTAAGATCAAAGTGTAGTATCTGTTCTTATCAGCTTAATATCTGATACGTACCCCATGTGGGTACTTCGATATTAAACTGATTTTTGCAACTAGGTGAGATGTTAGGTGCTTGCACCGCTCTTGCCACGAGTTGGCCTGGTATTGCAGTACCTCCAGGATCGGCTCACTCCCCTATTTGGGGAGAAAATAAATTAAAATAGAAAAGTAGCTTTCCCTTCAATAGCCTGCGAAACAGCCCCAGTAAAATATTCTCTAATGCTTTTCACTGCTACATGTGTACTTTTTCTATATATCTTTCTTAGTATTCTTTTTAAGGAGTTTGTGTAAATTGTATAGTTTTACTCATTGTTGTAAATAATTTTACTTCTCGTGCATGTGAAATAAGTTGCATTTTATTTTATGTCTGTTCTCTAAAAAGTTATTTTCTTTCCTTGTAATGTAATATTTTTGTTGTCGCTTTCTTGTATTTATAACAGCACATGTCAGTGTAATAATGTATTCTCGTTCCTAAAAAGAAACTATGAATTTTTAGCGTTACGGAAAAACGCGGGGAAAAGAATTACGTCCCCTTCTACTGTTTCAATCATCGTTAATAGCGACGTCGCCTCAGAACGAGGGCAAACGATGGAAACTGCAGTCGGCCGGTAAGTTTTTTCCTCCTTCTAAAATTTATTTAAAAATAGCTGTACCGGTCAATTCCTTAAAAAAAAATAGAACAGATGAACTGTTTATATTTGTGTTAACTAAACGAGACAGTGAAAAGTCCGTGCAGATTGTGAAAAAGCGTTGAATTTATTTTGTGATTAAAGAAATTTCCTAGAAATTTCCTAGGCTTTAAAAACTGCGTTCGTCGGACCTAGGATGAATCAACATGATCATGTTATTTCGTTCGATTAAGATTAAATACGTATACGTATGATATACGTTTAAAAATGTATTCTCGCGACTTGCCGTATTTCACAAGCCGCTTTTTATTTTCACACCCGTTTTGTCATGCAGAAATCGTTTCATGCTGTCAGGTATTTGAAGCAAATCAAGATCTCGTGTTTCGTGTGCTTTTTGTATATAAATTTGCAAAAGTTGTGTAGCTTTGGTTAAAATTAAAACACCGTGTTTGAGTAAGAAATAGGATTTGTAGGCTTTGGAAACTCGGAGAGATTTGAGTATCGCTTCTCGGCCTTTTGGCTAAGATCAAAGTGTAGTATCTGTTCTTATCAGCTTAATATCTGATACGTACCCCATGTGGGTACTTCGATATTAAACTGATTTTTGCAACTAGGTGAGATGTTAGGTGCTTGCACCGCTCTTGCCACGAGTTGGCCTGGTATTGCAGTACCTCCAGGATCGGCTCACTCCCCTATTTGGGGAGAAAATAAATTAAAATAGAAAAGTAGCTTTCCCTTCAATAGCCTGCGAAACAGCCCCAGTAAAATATTCTCTAATGCTTTTCACTGCTACATGTGTACTTTTTCTATATATCTTTCTTAGTATTCTTTTTAAGGAGTTTGTGTAAATTGTATAGTTTTACTCATTGTTGTAAATAATTTTACTTCTCGTGCATGTGAAATAAGTTGCATTTTATTTTATGTCTGTTCTCTAAAAAGTTATTTTCTTTCCTTGTAATGTAATATTTTTGTTGTCGCTTTCTTGTATTTATAACAGCACATGTCAGTGTAATAATGTATTCTCGTTCCTAAAAAGAAACTATGAATTTTTAGCGTTACGGAAAAACGCGGGGAAAAGAATTACGTCCCCTTCTACTGTTTCAATCATCGTTAATAGCGACGTCGCCTCAGAACGAGGGCAAACGATGGAAACTGCAGTCGGCCGGTAAGTTTTTTCCTCCTTCTAAAATTTATTTAAAAATAGCTGTACCGGTCAATTCCTTAAAAAAAAATAGAACAGATGAACTGTTTATATTTGTGTTAACTAAACGAGACAGTGAAAAGTCCGTGCAGATTGTGAAAAAGCGTTGAATTTATTTTGTGATTAAAGAAATTTCCTAGAAATTTCCTAGGCTTTAAAAACTGCGTTCGTCGGACCTAGGATGAATCAACATGATCATGTTATTTCGTTCGATTAAGATTAAATACGTATACGTATGATATACGTTTAAAAATGTATTCTCGCGACTTGCCGTATTTCACAAGCCGCTTTTTATTTTCACACCCGTTTTGTCATGCAGAAATCGTTTCATGCTGTCAGGTATTTGAAGCAAATCAAGATCTCGTGTTTCGTGTGCTTTTTGTATATAAATTTGCAAAAGTTGTGTAGCTTTGGTTAAAATTAAAACACCGTGTTTGAGTAAGAAATAGGATTTGTAGGCTTTGGAAACTCGGAGAGATTTGAGTATCGCTTCTCGGCCTTTTGGCTAAGATCAAAGTGTAGTATCTGTTCTTATCAGCTTAATATCTGATACGTACCCCATGTGGGTACTTCGATATTAAACTGATTTTTGCAACTAGGTGAGATGTTAGGTGCTTGCACCGCTCTTGCCACGAGTTGGCCTGGTATTGCAGTACCTCCAGGATCGGCTCACTCCCCTATTTGGGGAGAAAATAAATTAAAATAGAAAAGTAGCTTTCCCTTCAATAGCCTGCGAAACAGCCCCAGTAAAATATTCTCTAATGCTTTTCACTGCTACATGTGTACTTTTTCTATATATCTTTCTTAGTATTCTTTTTAAGGAGTTTGTGTAAATTGTATAGTTTTACTCATTGTTGTAAATAATTTTACTTCTCGTGCATGTGAAATAAGTTGCATTTTATTTTATGTCTGTTCTCTAAAAAGTTATTTTCTTTCCTTGTAATGTAATATTTTTGTTGTCGCTTTCTTGTATTTATAACAGCACATGTCAGTGTAATAATGTATTCTCGTTCCTAAAAAGAAACTATGAATTTTTAGCGTTACGGAAAAACGCGGGGAAAAGAATTACGTCCCCTTCTACTGTTTCAATCATCGTTAATAGCGACGTCGCCTCAGAACGAGGGCAAACGATGGAAACTGCAGTCGGCCGGTAAGTTTTTTCCTCCTTCTAAAATTTATTTAAAAATAGCTGTACCGGTCAATTCCTTAAAAAAAAATAGAACAGATGAACTGTTTATATTTGTGTTAACTAAACGAGACAGTGAAAAGTCCGTGCAGATTGTGAAAAAGCGTTGAATTTATTTTGTGATTAAAGAAATTTCCTAGAAATTTCCTAGGCTTTAAAAACTGCGTTCGTCGGACCTAGGATGAATCAACATGATCATGTTATTTCGTTCGATTAAGATTAAATACGTATACGTATGATATACGTTTAAAAATGTATTCTCGCGACTTGCCGTATTTCACAAGCCGCTTTTTATTTTCACACCCGTTTTGTCATGCAGAAATCGTTTCATGCTGTCAGGTATTTGAAGCAAATCAAGATCTCGTGTTTCGTGTGCTTTTTGTATATAAATTTGCAAAAGTTGTGTAGCTTTGGTTAAAATTAAAACACCGTGTTTGAGTAAGAAATAGGATTTGTAGGCTTTGGAAACTCGGAGAGATTTGAGTATCGCTTCTCGGCCTTTTGGCTAAGATCAAAGTGTAGTATCTGTTCTTATCAGCTTAATATCTGATACGTACCCCATGTGGGTACTTCGATATTAAACTGATTTTTGCAACTAGGTGAGATGTTAGGTGCTTGCACCGCTCTTGCCACGAGTTGGCCTGGTATTGCAGTACCTCCAGGATCGGCTCACTCCCCTATTTGGGGAGAAAATAAATTAAAATAGAAAAGTAGCTTTCCCTTCAATAGCCTGCGAAACAGCCCCAGTAAAATATTCTCTAATGCTTTTCACTGCTACATGTGTACTTTTTCTATATATCTTTCTTAGTATTCTTTTTAAGGAGTTTGTGTAAATTGTATAGTTTTACTCATTGTTGTAAATAATTTTACTTCTCGTGCATGTGAAATAAGTTGCATTTTATTTTATGTCTGTTCTCTAAAAAGTTATTTTCTTTCCTTGTAATGTAATATTTTTGTTGTCGCTTTCTTGTATTTATAACAGCACATGTCAGTGTAATAATGTATTCTCGTTCCTAAAAAGAAACTATGAATTTTTAGCGTTACGGAAAAACGCGGGGAAAAGAATTACGTCCCCTTCTACTGTTTCAATCATCGTTAATAGCGACGTCGCCTCAGAACGAGGGCAAACGATGGAAACTGCAGTCGGCCGGTAAGTTTTTTCCTCCTTCTAAAATTTATTTAAAAATAGCTGTACCGGTCAATTCCTTAAAAAAAAATAGAACAGATGAACTGTTTATATTTGTGTTAACTAAACGAGACAGTGAAAAGTCCGTGCAGATTGTGAAAAAGCGTTGAATTTATTTTGTGATTAAAGAAATTTCCTAGAAATTTCCTAGGCTTTAAAAACTGCGTTCGTCGGACCTAGGATGAATCAACATGATCATGTTATTTCGTTCGATTAAGATTAAATACGTATACGTATGATATACGTTTAAAAATGTATTCTCGCGACTTGCCGTATTTCACAAGCCGCTTTTTATTTTCACACCCGTTTTGTCATGCAGAAATCGTTTCATGCTGTCAGGTATTTGAAGCAAATCAAGATCTCGTGTTTCGTGTGCTTTTTGTATATAAATTTGCAAAAGTTGTGTAGCTTTGGTTAAAATTAAAACACCGTGTTTGAGTAAGAAATAGGATTTGTAGGCTTTGGAAACTCGGAGAGATTTGAGTATCGCTTCTCGGCCTTTTGGCTAAGATCAAAGTGTAGTATCTGTTCTTATCAGCTTAATATCTGATACGTACCCCATGTGGGTACTTCGATATTAAACTGATTTTTGCAACTAGGTGAGATGTTAGGTGCTTGCACCGCTCTTGCCACGAGTTGGCCTGGTATTGCAGTACCTCCAGGATCGGCTCACTCCCCTATTTGGGGAGAAAATAAATTAAAATAGAAAAGTAGCTTTCCCTTCAATAGCCTGCGAAACAGCCCCAGTAAAATATTCTCTAATGCTTTTCACTGCTACATGTGTACTTTTTCTATATATCTTTCTTAGTATTCTTTTTAAGGAGTTTGTGTAAATTGTATAGTTTTACTCATTGTTGTAAATAATTTTACTTCTCGTGCATGTGAAATAAGTTGCATTTTATTTTATGTCTGTTCTCTAAAAAGTTATTTTCTTTCCTTGTAATGTAATATTTTTGTTGTCGCTTTCTTGTATTTATAACAGCACATGTCAGTGTAATAATGTATTCTCGTTCCTAAAAAGAAACTATGAATTTTTAGCGTTACGGAAAAACGCGGGGAAAAGAATTACGTCCCCTTCTACTGTTTCAATCATCGTTAATAGCGACGTCGCCTCAGAACGAGGGCAAACGATGGAAACTGCAGTCGGCCGGTAAGTTTTTTCCTCCTTCTAAAATTTATTTAAAAATAGCTGTACCGGTCAATTCCTTAAAAAAAAATAGAACAGATGAACTGTTTATATTTGTGTTAACTAAACGAGACAGTGAAAAGTCCGTGCAGATTGTGAAAAAGCGTTGAATTTATTTTGTGATTAAAGAAATTTCCTAGAAATTTCCTAGGCTTTAAAAACTGCGTTCGTCGGACCTAGGATGAATCAACATGATCATGTTATTTCGTTCGATTAAGATTAAATACGTATACGTATGATATACGTTTAAAAATGTATTCTCGCGACTTGCCGTATTTCACAAGCCGCTTTTTATTTTCACACCCGTTTTGTCATGCAGAAATCGTTTCATGCTGTCAGGTATTTGAAGCAAATCAAGATCTCGTGTTTCGTGTGCTTTTTGTATATAAATTTGCAAAAGTTGTGTAGCTTTGGTTAAAATTAAAACACCGTGTTTGAGTAAGAAATAGGATTTGTAGGCTTTGGAAACTCGGAGAGATTTGAGTATCGCTTCTCGGCCTTTTGGCTAAGATCAAAGTGTAGTATCTGTTCTTATCAGCTTAATATCTGATACGTACCCCATGTGGGTACTTCGATATTAAACTGATTTTTGCAACTAGGTGAGATGTTAGGTGCTTGCACCGCTCTTGCCACGAGTTGGCCTGGTATTGCAGTACCTCCAGGATCGGCTCACTCCCCTATTTGGGGAGAAAATAAATTAAAATAGAAAAGTAGCTTTCCCTTCAATAGCCTGCGAAACAGCCCCAGTAAAATATTCTCTAATGCTTTTCACTGCTACATGTGTACTTTTTCTATATATCTTTCTTAGTATTCTTTTTAAGGAGTTTGTGTAAATTGTATAGTTTTACTCATTGTTGTAAATAATTTTACTTCTCGTGCATGTGAAATAAGTTGCATTTTATTTTATGTCTGTTCTCTAAAAAGTTATTTTCTTTCCTTGTAATGTAATATTTTTGTTGTCGCTTTCTTGTATTTATAACAGCACATGTCAGTGTAATAATGTATTCTCGTTCCTAAAAAGAAACTATGAATTTTTAGCGTTACGGAAAAACGCGGGGAAAAGAATTACGTCCCCTTCTACTGTTTCAATCATCGTTAATAGCGACGTCGCCTCAGAACGAGGGCAAACGATGGAAACTGCAGTCGGCCGGTAAGTTTTTTCCTCCTTCTAAAATTTATTTAAAAATAGCTGTACCGGTCAATTCCTTAAAAAAAAATAGAACAGATGAACTGTTTATATTTGTGTTAACTAAACGAGACAGTGAAAAGTCCGTGCAGATTGTGAAAAAGCGTTGAATTTATTTTGTGATTAAAGAAATTTCCTAGAAATTTCCTAGGCTTTAAAAACTGCGTTCGTCGGACCTAGGATGAATCAACATGATCATGTTATTTCGTTCGATTAAGATTAAATACGTATACGTATGATATACGTTTAAAAATGTATTCTCGCGACTTGCCGTATTTCACAAGCCGCTTTTTATTTTCACACCCGTTTTGTCATGCAGAAATCGTTTCATGCTGTCAGGTATTTGAAGCAAATCAAGATCTCGTGTTTCGTGTGCTTTTTGTATATAAATTTGCAAAAGTTGTGTAGCTTTGGTTAAAATTAAAACACCGTGTTTGAGTAAGAAATAGGATTTGTAGGCTTTGGAAACTCGGAGAGATTTGAGTATCGCTTCTCGGCCTTTTGGCTAAGATCAAAGTGTAGTATCTGTTCTTATCAGCTTAATATCTGATACGTACCCCATGTGGGTACTTCGATATTAAACTGATTTTTGCAACTAGGTGAGATGTTAGGTGCTTGCACCGCTCTTGCCACGAGTTGGCCTGGTATTGCAGTACCTCCAGGATCGGCTCACTCCCCTATTTGGGGAGAAAATAAATTAAAATAGAAAAGTAGCTTTCCCTTCAATAGCCTGCGAAACAGCCCCAGTAAAATATTCTCTAATGCTTTTCACTGCTACATGTGTACTTTTTCTATATATCTTTCTTAGTATTCTTTTTAAGGAGTTTGTGTAAATTGTATAGTTTTACTCATTGTTGTAAATAATTTTACTTCTCGTGCATGTGAAATAAGTTGCATTTTATTTTATGTCTGTTCTCTAAAAAGTTATTTTCTTTCCTTGTAATGTAATATTTTTGTTGTCGCTTTCTTGTATTTATAACAGCACATGTCAGTGTAATAATGTATTCTCGTTCCTAAAAAGAAACTATGAATTTTTAGCGTTACGGAAAAACGCGGGGAAAAGAATTACGTCCCCTTCTACTGTTTCAATCATCGTTAATAGCGACGTCGCCTCAGAACGAGGGCAAACGATGGAAACTGCAGTCGGCCGGTAAGTTTTTTCCTCCTTCTAAAATTTATTTAAAAATAGCTGTACCGGTCAATTCCTTAAAAAAAAATAGAACAGATGAACTGTTTATATTTGTGTTAACTAAACGAGACAGTGAAAAGTCCGTGCAGATTGTGAAAAAGCGTTGAATTTATTTTGTGATTAAAGAAATTTCCTAGAAATTTCCTAGGCTTTAAAAACTGCGTTCGTCGGACCTAGGATGAATCAACATGATCATGTTATTTCGTTCGATTAAGATTAAATACGTATACGTATGATATACGTTTAAAAATGTATTCTCGCGACTTGCCGTATTTCACAAGCCGCTTTTTATTTTCACACCCGTTTTGTCATGCAGAAATCGTTTCATGCTGTCAGGTATTTGAAGCAAATCAAGATCTCGTGTTTCGTGTGCTTTTTGTATATAAATTTGCAAAAGTTGTGTAGCTTTGGTTAAAATTAAAACACCGTGTTTGAGTAAGAAATAGGATTTGTAGGCTTTGGAAACTCGGAGAGATTTGAGTATCGCTTCTCGGCCTTTTGGCTAAGATCAAAGTGTAGTATCTGTTCTTATCAGCTTAATATCTGATACGTACCCCATGTGGGTACTTCGATATTAAACTGATTTTTGCAACTAGGTGAGATGTTAGGTGCTTGCACCGCTCTTGCCACGAGTTGGCCTGGTATTGCAGTACCTCCAGGATCGGCTCACTCCCCTATTTGGGGAGAAAATAAATTAAAATAGAAAAGTAGCTTTCCCTTCAATAGCCTGCGAAACAGCCCCAGTAAAATATTCTCTAATGCTTTTCACTGCTACATGTGTACTTTTTCTATATATCTTTCTTAGTATTCTTTTTAAGGAGTTTGTGTAAATTGTATAGTTTTACTCATTGTTGTAAATAATTTTACTTCTCGTGCATGTGAAATAAGTTGCATTTTATTTTATGTCTGTTCTCTAAAAAGTTATTTTCTTTCCTTGTAATGTAATATTTTTGTTGTCGCTTTCTTGTATTTATAACAGCACATGTCAGTGTAATAATGTATTCTCGTTCCTAAAAAGAAACTATGAATTTTTAGCGTTACGGAAAAACGCGGGGAAAAGAATTACGTCCCCTTCTACTGTTTCAATCATCGTTAATAGCGACGTCGCCTCAGAACGAGGGCAAACGATGGAAACTGCAGTCGGCCGGTAAGTTTTTTCCTCCTTCTAAAATTTATTTAAAAATAGCTGTACCGGTCAATTCCTTAAAAAAAAATAGAACAGATGAACTGTTTATATTTGTGTTAACTAAACGAGACAGTGAAAAGTCCGTGCAGATTGTGAAAAAGCGTTGAATTTATTTTGTGATTAAAGAAATTTCCTAGAAATTTCCTAGGCTTTAAAAACTGCGTTCGTCGGACCTAGGATGAATCAACATGATCATGTTATTTCGTTCGATTAAGATTAAATACGTATACGTATGATATACGTTTAAAAATGTATTCTCGCGACTTGCCGTATTTCACAAGCCGCTTTTTATTTTCACACCCGTTTTGTCATGCAGAAATCGTTTCATGCTGTCAGGTATTTGAAGCAAATCAAGATCTCGTGTTTCGTGTGCTTTTTGTATATAAATTTGCAAAAGTTGTGTAGCTTTGGTTAAAATTAAAACACCGTGTTTGAGTAAGAAATAGGATTTGTAGGCTTTGGAAACTCGGAGAGATTTGAGTATCGCTTCTCGGCCTTTTGGCTAAGATCAAAGTGTAGTATCTGTTCTTATCAGCTTAATATCTGATACGTACCCCATGTGGGTACTTCGATATTAAACTGATTTTTGCAACTAGGTGAGATGTTAGGTGCTTGCACCGCTCTTGCCACGAGTTGGCCTGGTATTGCAGTACCTCCAGGATCGGCTCACTCCCCTATTTGGGGAGAAAATAAATTAAAATAGAAAAGTAGCTTTCCCTTCAATAGCCTGCGAAACAGCCCCAGTAAAATATTCTCTAATGCTTTTCACTGCTACATGTGTACTTTTTCTATATATCTTTCTTAGTATTCTTTTTAAGGAGTTTGTGTAAATTGTATAGTTTTACTCATTGTTGTAAATAATTTTACTTCTCGTGCATGTGAAATAAGTTGCATTTTATTTTATGTCTGTTCTCTAAAAAGTTATTTTCTTTCCTTGTAATGTAATATTTTTGTTGTCGCTTTCTTGTATTTATAACAGCACATGTCAGTGTAATAATGTATTCTCGTTCCTAAAAAGAAACTATGAATTTTTAGCGTTACGGAAAAACGCGGGGAAAAGAATTACGTCCCCTTCTACTGTTTCAATCATCGTTAATAGCGACGTCGCCTCAGAACGAGGGCAAACGATGGAAACTGCAGTCGGCCGGTAAGTTTTTTCCTCCTTCTAAAATTTATTTAAAAATAGCTGTACCGGTCAATTCCTTAAAAAAAAATAGAACAGATGAACTGTTTATATTTGTGTTAACTAAACGAGACAGTGAAAAGTCCGTGCAGATTGTGAAAAAGCGTTGAATTTATTTTGTGATTAAAGAAATTTCCTAGAAATTTCCTAGGCTTTAAAAACTGCGTTCGTCGGACCTAGGATGAATCAACATGATCATGTTATTTCGTTCGATTAAGATTAAATACGTATACGTATGATATACGTTTAAAAATGTATTCTCGCGACTTGCCGTATTTCACAAGCCGCTTTTCATTTTCACACCCGTTTTGTCATGCAGAAATCGTTTCATGCTGTCAGGTATTTGAAGCAAATCAAGATCTCGTGTTTCGTGTGCTTTTTGTATATAAATTTGCAAAAGTTGTGTAGCTTTGGTTAAAATTAAAACACCGTGTTTGAGTAAGAAATAGGATTTGTAGGCTTTGGAAACTCGGAGAGATTTGAGTATCGCTTCTCGGCCTTTTGGCTAAGATCAAAGTGTAGTATCTGTTCTTATCAGCTTAATATCTGATACGTACCCCATGTGGGTACTTCGATATTAAACTGATTTTTGCAACTAGGTGAGATGTTAGGTGCTTGCACCGCTCTTGCCACGAGTTGGCCTGGTATTGCAGTACCTCCAGGATCGGCTCACTCCCCTATTTGGGGAGAAAATAAATTAAAATAGAAAAGTAGCTTTCCCTTCAATAGCCTGCGAAACAGCCCCAGTAAAATATTCTCTAATGCTTTTCACTGCTACATGTGTACTTTTTCTATATATCTTTCTTAGTATTCTTTTTAAGGAGTTTGTGTAAATTGTATAGTTTTACTCATTGTTGTAAATAATTTTACTTCTCGTGCATGTGAAATAAGTTGCATTTTATTTTATGTCTGTTCTCTAAAAAGTTATTTTCTTTCCTTGTAATGTAATATTTTTGTTGTCGCTTTCTTGTATTTATAACAGCACATGTCAGTGTAATAATGTATTCTCGTTCCTAAAAAGAAACTATGAATTTTTAGCGTTACGGAAAAACGCGGGGAAAAGAATTACGTCCCCTTCTACTGTTTCAATCATCGTTAATAGCGACGTCGCCTCAGAACGAGGGCAAACGATGGAAACTGCAGTCGGCCGGTAAGTTTTTTCCTCCTTCTAAAATTTATTTAAAAATAGCTGTACCGGTCAATTCCTTAAAAAAAAATAGAACAGATGAACTGTTTATATTTGTGTTAACTAAACGAGACAGTGAAAAGTCCGTGCAGATTGTGAAAAAGCGTTGAATTTATTTTGTGATTAAAGAAATTTCCTAGAAATTTCCTAGGCTTTAAAAACTGCGTTCGTCGGACCTAGGATGAATCAACATGATCATGTTATTTCGTTCGATTAAGATTAAATACGTATACGTATGATATACGTTTAAAAATGTATTCTCGCGACTTGCCGTATTTCACAAGCCGCTTTTCATTTTCACACCCGTTTTGTCATGCAGAAATCGTTTCATGCTGTCAGGTATTTGAAGCAAATCAAGATCTCGTGTTTCGTGTGCTTTTTGTATATAAATTTGCAAAAGTTGTGTAGCTTTGGTTAAAATTAAAACACCGTGTTTGAGTAAGAAATAGGATTTGTAGGCTTTGGAAACTCGGAGAGATTTGAGTATCGCTTCTCGGCCTTTTGGCTAAGATCAAAGTGTAGTATCTGTTCTTATCAGCTTAATATCTGATACGTACCCCATGTGGGTACTTCGATATTAAACTGATTTTTGCAACTAGGTGAGATGTTAGGTGCTTGCACCGCTCTTGCCACGAGTTGGCCTGGTATTGCAGTACCTCCAGGATCGGCTCACTCCCCTATTTGGGGAGAAAATAAATTAAAATAGAAAAGTAGCTTTCCCTTCAATAGCCTGCGAAACAGCCCCAGTAAAATATTCTCTAATGCTTTTCACTGCTACATGTGTACTTTTTCTATATATCTTTCTTAGTATTCTTTTTAAGGAGTTTGTGTAAATTGTATAGTTTTACTCATTGTTGTAAATAATTTTACTTCTCGTGCATGTGAAATAAGTTGCATTTTATTTTATGTCTGTTCTCTAAAAAGTTATTTTCTTTCCTTGTAATGTAATATTTTTGTTGTCGCTTTCTTGTATTTATAACAGCACATGTCAGTGTAATAATGTATTCTCGTTCCTAAAAAGAAACTATGAATTTTTAGCGTTACGGAAAAACGCGGGGAAAAGAATTACGTCCCCTTCTACTGTTTCAATCATCGTTAATAGCGACGTCGCCTCAGAACGAGGGCAAACGATGGAAACTGCAGTCGGCCGGTAAGTTTTTTCCTCCTTCTAAAATTTATTTAAAAATAGCTGTACCGGTCAATTCCTTAAAAAAAAATAGAACAGATGAACTGTTTATATTTGTGTTAACTAAACGAGACAGTGAAAAGTCCGTGCAGATTGTGAAAAAGCGTTGAATTTATTTTGTGATTAAAGAAATTTCCTAGAAATTTCCTAGGCTTTAAAAACTGCGTTCGTCGGACCTAGGATGAATCAACATGATCATGTTATTTCGTTCGATTAAGATTAAATACGTATACGTATGATATACGTTTAAAAATGTATTCTCGCGACTTGCCGTATTTCACAAGCCGCTTTTCATTTTCACACCCGTTTTGTCATGCAGAAATCGTTTCATGCTGTCAGGTATTTGAAGCAAATCAAGATCTCGTGTTTCGTGTGCTTTTTGTATATAAATTTGCAAAAGTTGTGTAGCTTTGGTTAAAATTAAAACACCGTGTTTGAGTAAGAAATAGGATTTGTAGGCTTTGGAAACTCGGAGAGATTTGAGTATCGCTTCTCGGCCTTTTGGCTAAGATCAAAGTGTAGTATCTGTTCTTATCAGCTTAATATCTGATACGTACCCCATGTGGGTACTTCGATATTAAACTGATTTTTGCAACTAGGTGAGATGTTAGGTGCTTGCACCGCTCTTGCCACGAGTTGGCCTGGTATTGCAGTACCTCCAGGATCGGCTCACTCCCCTATTTGGGGAGAAAATAAATTAAAATAGAAAAGTAGCTTTCCCTTCAATAGCCTGCGAAACAGCCCCAGTAAAATATTCTCTAATGCTTTTCACTGCTACATGTGTACTTTTTCTATATATCTTTCTTAGTATTCTTTTTAAGGAGTTTGTGTAAATTGTATAGTTTTACTCATTGTTGTAAATAATTTTACTTCTCGTGCATGTGAAATAAGTTGCATTTTATTTTATGTCTGTTCTCTAAAAAGTTATTTTCTTTCCTTGTAATGTAATATTTTTGTTGTCGCTTTCTTGTATTTATAACAGCACATGTCAGTGTAATAATGTATTCTCGTTCCTAAAAAGAAACTATGAATTTTTAGCGTTACGGAAAAACGCGGGGAAAAGAATTACGTCCCCTTCTACTGTTTCAATCATCGTTAATAGCGACGTCGCCTCAGAACGAGGGCAAACGATGGAAACTGCAGTCGGCCGGTAAGTTTTTTCCTCCTTCTAAAATTTATTTAAAAATAGCTGTACCGGTCAATTCCTTAAAAAAAAATAGAACAGATGAACTGTTTATATTTGTGTTAACTAAACGAGACAGTGAAAAGTCCGTGCAGATTGTGAAAAAGCGTTGAATTTATTTTGTGATTAAAGAAATTTCCTAGAAATTTCCTAGGCTTTAAAAACTGCGTTCGTCGGACCTAGGATGAATCAACATGATCATGTTATTTCGTTCGATTAAGATTAAATACGTATACGTATGATATACGTTTAAAAATGTATTCTCGCGACTTGCCGTATTTCACAAGCCGCTTTTTATTTTCACACCCGTTTTGTCATGCAGAAATCGTTTCATGCTGTCAGGTATTTGAAGCAAATCAAGATCTCGTGTTTCGTGTGCTTTTTGTATATAAATTTGCAAAAGTTGTGTAGCTTTGGTTAAAATTAAAACACCGTGTTTGAGTAAGAAATAGGATTTGTAGGCTTTGGAAACTCGGAGAGATTTGAGTATCGCTTCTCGGCCTTTTGGCTAAGATCAAAGTGTAGTATCTGTTCTTATCAGCTTAATATCTGATACGTACCCCATGTGGGTACTTCGATATTAAACTGATTTTTGCAACTAGGTGAGATGTTAGGTGCTTGCACCGCTCTTGCCACGAGTTGGCCTGGTATTGCAGTACCTCCAGGATCGGCTCACTCCCCTATTTGGGGAGAAAATAAATTAAAATAGAAAAGTAGCTTTCCCTTCAATAGCCTGCGAAACAGCCCCAGTAAAATATTCTCTAATGCTTTTCACTGCTACATGTGTACTTTTTCTATATATCTTTCTTAGTATTCTTTTTAAGGAGTTTGTGTAAATTGTATAGTTTTACTCATTGTTGTAAATAATTTTACTTCTCGTGCATGTGAAATAAGTTGCATTTTATTTTATGTCTGTTCTCTAAAAAGTTATTTTCTTTCCTTGTAATGTAATATTTTTGTTGTCGCTTTCTTGTATTTATAACAGCACATGTCAGTGTAATAATGTATTCTCGTTCCTAAAAAGAAACTATGAATTTTTAGCGTTACGGAAAAACGCGGGGAAAAGAATTACGTCCCCTTCTACTGTTTCAATCATCGTTAATAGCGACGTCGCCTCAGAACGAGGGCAAACGATGGAAACTGCAGTCGGCCGGTAAGTTTTTTCCTCCTTCTAAAATTTATTTAAAAATAGCTGTACCGGTCAATTCCTTAAAAAAAAATAGAACAGATGAACTGTTTATATTTGTGTTAACTAAACGAGACAGTGAAAAGTCCGTGCAGATTGTGAAAAAGCGTTGAATTTATTTTGTGATTAAAGAAATTTCCTAGAAATTTCCTAGGCTTTAAAAACTGCGTTCGTCGGACCTAGGATGAATCAACATGATCATGTTATTTCGTTCGATTAAGATTAAATACGTATACGTATGATATACGTTTAAAAATGTATTCTCGCGACTTGCCGTATTTCACAAGCCGCTTTTTATTTTCACACCCGTTTTGTCATGCAGAAATCGTTTCATGCTGTCAGGTATTTGAAGCAAATCAAGATCTCGTGTTTCGTGTGCTTTTTGTATATAAATTTGCAAAAGTTGTGTAGCTTTGGTTAAAATTAAAACACCGTGTTTGAGTAAGAAATAGGATTTGTAGGCTTTGGAAACTCGGAGAGATTTGAGTATCGCTTCTCGGCCTTTTGGCTAAGATCAAAGTGTAGTATCTGTTCTTATCAGCTTAATATCTGATACGTACCCCATGTGGGTACTTCGATATTAAACTGATTTTTGCAACTAGGTGAGATGTTAGGTGCTTGCACCGCTCTTGCCACGAGTTGGCCTGGTATTGCAGTACCTCCAGGATCGGCTCACTCCCCTATTTGGGGAGAAAATAAATTAAAATAGAAAAGTAGCTTTCCCTTCAATAGCCTGCGAAACAGCCCCAGTAAAATATTCTCTAATGCTTTTCACTGCTACATGTGTACTTTTTCTATATATCTTTCTTAGTATTCTTTTTAAGGAGTTTGTGTAAATTGTATAGTTTTACTCATTGTTGTAAATAATTTTACTTCTCGTGCATGTGAAATAAGTTGCATTTTATTTTATGTCTGTTCTCTAAAAAGTTATTTTCTTTCCTTGTAATGTAATATTTTTGTTGTCGCTTTCTTGTATTTATAACAGCACATGTCAGTGTAATAATGTATTCTCGTTCCTAAAAAGAAACTATGAATTTTTAGCGTTACGGAAAAACGCGGGGAAAAGAATTACGTCCCCTTCTACTGTTTCAATCATCGTTAATAGCGACGTCGCCTCAGAACGAGGGCAAACGATGGAAACTGCAGTCGGCCGGTAAGTTTTTTCCTCCTTCTAAAATTTATTTAAAAATAGCTGTACCGGTCAATTCCTTAAAAAAAAATAGAACAGATGAACTGTTTATATTTGTGTTAACTAAACGAGACAGTGAAAAGTCCGTGCAGATTGTGAAAAAGCGTTGAATTTATTTTGTGATTAAAGAAATTTCCTAGAAATTTCCTAGGCTTTAAAAACTGCGTTCGTCGGACCTAGGATGAATCAACATGATCATGTTATTTCGTTCGATTAAGATTAAATACGTATACGTATGATATACGTTTAAAAATGTATTCTCGCGACTTGCCGTATTTCACAAGCCGCTTTTTATTTTCACACCCGTTTTGTCATGCAGAAATCGTTTCATGCTGTCAGGTATTTGAAGCAAATCAAGATCTCGTGTTTCGTGTGCTTTTTGTATATAAATTTGCAAAAGTTGTGTAGCTTTGGTTAAAATTAAAACACCGTGTTTGAGTAAGAAATAGGATTTGTAGGCTTTGGAAACTCGGAGAGATTTGAGTATCGCTTCTCGGCCTTTTGGCTAAGATCAAAGTGTAGTATCTGTTCTTATCAGCTTAATATCTGATACGTACCCCATGTGGGTACTTCGATATTAAACTGATTTTTGCAACTAGGTGAGATGTTAGGTGCTTGCACCGCTCTTGCCACGAGTTGGCCTGGTATTGCAGTACCTCCAGGATCGGCTCACTCCCCTATTTGGGGAGAAAATAAATTAAAATAGAAAAGTAGCTTTCCCTTCAATAGCCTGCGAAACAGCCCCAGTAAAATATTCTCTAATGCTTTTCACTGCTACATGTGTACTTTTTCTATATATCTTTCTTAGTATTCTTTTTAAGGAGTTTGTGTAAATTGTATAGTTTTACTCATTGTTGTAAATAATTTTACTTCTCGTGCATGTGAAATAAGTTGCATTTTATTTTATGTCTGTTCTCTAAAAAGTTATTTTCTTTCCTTGTAATGTAATATTTTTGTTGTCGCTTTCTTGTATTTATAACAGCACATGTCAGTGTAATAATGTATTCTCGTTCCTAAAAAGAAACTATGAATTTTTAGCGTTACGGAAAAACGCGGGGAAAAGAATTACGTCCCCTTCTACTGTTTCAATCATCGTTAATAGCGACGTCGCCTCAGAACGAGGGCAAACGATGGAAACTGCAGTCGGCCGGTAAGTTTTTTCCTCCTTCTAAAATTTATTTAAAAATAGCTGTACCGGTCAATTCCTTAAAAAAAAATAGAACAGATGAACTGTTTATATTTGTGTTAACTAAACGAGACAGTGAAAAGTCCGTGCAGATTGTGAAAAAGCGTTGAATTTATTTTGTGATTAAAGAAATTTCCTAGAAATTTCCTAGGCTTTAAAAACTGCGTTCGTCGGACCTAGGATGAATCAACATGATCATGTTATTTCGTTCGATTAAGATTAAATACGTATACGTATGATATACGTTTAAAAATGTATTCTCGCGACTTGCCGTATTTCACAAGCCGCTTTTTATTTTCACACCCGTTTTGTCATGCAGAAATCGTTTCATGCTGTCAGGTATTTGAAGCAAATCAAGATCTCGTGTTTCGTGTGCTTTTTGTATATAAATTTGCAAAAGTTGTGTAGCTTTGGTTAAAATTAAAACACCGTGTTTGAGTAAGAAATAGGATTTGTAGGCTTTGGAAACTCGGAGAGATTTGAGTATCGCTTCTCGGCCTTTTGGCTAAGATCAAAGTGTAGTATCTGTTCTTATCAGCTTAATATCTGATACGTACCCCATGTGGGTACTTCGATATTAAACTGATTTTTGCAACTAGGTGAGATGTTAGGTGCTTGCACCGCTCTTGCCACGAGTTGGCCTGGTATTGCAGTACCTCCAGGATCGGCTCACTCCCCTATTTGGGGAGAAAATAAATTAAAATAGAAAAGTAGCTTTCCCTTCAATAGCCTGCGAAACAGCCCCAGTAAAATATTCTCTAATGCTTTTCACTGCTACATGTGTACTTTTTCTATATATCTTTCTTAGTATTCTTTTTAAGGAGTTTGTGTAAATTGTATAGTTTTACTCATTGTTGTAAATAATTTTACTTCTCGTGCATGTGAAATAAGTTGCATTTTATTTTATGTCTGTTCTCTAAAAAGTTATTTTCTTTCCTTGTAATGTAATATTTTTGTTGTCGCTTTCTTGTATTTATAACAGCACATGTCAGTGTAATAATGTATTCTCGTTCCTAAAAAGAAACTATGAATTTTTAGCGTTACGGAAAAACGCGGGGAAAAGAATTACGTCCCCTTCTACTGTTTCAATCATCGTTAATAGCGACGTCGCCTCAGAACGAGGGCAAACGATGGAAACTGCAGTCGGCCGGTAAGTTTTTTCCTCCTTCTAAAATTTATTTAAAAATAGCTGTACCGGTCAATTCCTTAAAAAAAAATAGAACAGATGAACTGTTTATATTTGTGTTAACTAAACGAGACAGTGAAAAGTCCGTGCAGATTGTGAAAAAGCGTTGAATTTATTTTGTGATTAAAGAAATTTCCTAGAAATTTCCTAGGCTTTAAAAACTGCGTTCGTCGGACCTAGGATGAATCAACATGATCATGTTATTTCGTTCGATTAAGATTAAATACGTATACGTATGATATACGTTTAAAAATGTATTCTCGCGACTTGCCGTATTTCACAAGCCGCTTTTTATTTTCACACCCGTTTTGTCATGCAGAAATCGTTTCATGCTGTCAGGTATTTGAAGCAAATCAAGATCTCGTGTTTCGTGTGCTTTTTGTATATAAATTTGCAAAAGTTGTGTAGCTTTGGTTAAAATTAAAACACCGTGTTTGAGTAAGAAATAGGATTTGTAGGCTTTGGAAACTCGGAGAGATTTGAGTATCGCTTCTCGGCCTTTTGGCTAAGATCAAAGTGTAGTATCTGTTCTTATCAGCTTAATATCTGATACGTACCCCATGTGGGTACTTCGATATTAAACTGATTTTTGCAACTAGGTGAGATGTTAGGTGCTTGCACCGCTCTTGCCACGAGTTGGCCTGGTATTGCAGTACCTCCAGGATCGGCTCACTCCCCTATTTGGGGAGAAAATAAATTAAAATAGAAAAGTAGCTTTCCCTTCAATAGCCTGCGAAACAGCCCCAGTAAAATATTCTCTAATGCTTTTCACTGCTACATGTGTACTTTTTCTATATATCTTTCTTAGTATTCTTTTTAAGGAGTTTGTGTAAATTGTATAGTTTTACTCATTGTTGTAAATAATTTTACTTCTCGTGCATGTGAAATAAGTTGCATTTTATTTTATGTCTGTTCTCTAAAAAGTTATTTTCTTTCCTTGTAATGTAATATTTTTGTTGTCGCTTTCTTGTATTTATAACAGCACATGTCAGTGTAATAATGTATTCTCGTTCCTAAAAAGAAACTATGAATTTTTAGCGTTACGGAAAAACGCGGGGAAAAGAATTACGTCCCCTTCTACTGTTTCAATCATCGTTAATAGCGACGTCGCCTCAGAACGAGGGCAAACGATGGAAACTGCAGTCGGCCGGTAAGTTTTTTCCTCCTTCTAAAATTTATTTAAAAATAGCTGTACCGGTCAATTCCTTAAAAAAAAATAGAACAGATGAACTGTTTATATTTGTGTTAACTAAACGAGACAGTGAAAAGTCCGTGCAGATTGTGAAAAAGCGTTGAATTTATTTTGTGATTAAAGAAATTTCCTAGAAATTTCCTAGGCTTTAAAAACTGCGTTCGTCGGACCTAGGATGAATCAACATGATCATGTTATTTCGTTCGATTAAGATTAAATACGTATACGTATGATATACGTTTAAAAATGTATTCTCGCGACTTGCCGTATTTCACAAGCCGCTTTTTATTTTCACACCCGTTTTGTCATGCAGAAATCGTTTCATGCTGTCAGGTATTTGAAGCAAATCAAGATCTCGTGTTTCGTGTGCTTTTTGTATATAAATTTGCAAAAGTTGTGTAGCTTTGGTTAAAATTAAAACACCGTGTTTGAGTAAGAAATAGGATTTGTAGGCTTTGGAAACTCGGAGAGATTTGAGTATCGCTTCTCGGCCTTTTGGCAAAGATTAAAGCGAGTGAAAAGTTAAAGTTAAAAGTTAAAGTGTTAAAATGGATTTAGTAGATTATGGATTACTTAGATGCAGTGCGAAGTTTTCGTTTACGGATGGCTCACCAGTTAACACACGTACTTGGATTATCCGTGCATTAAAGAACATTGTTAACCCGGATGATGTGACAGCGATTTTCAAGGTGGATATTGGTGGTGTTTGGTATACAACCTTTACTACTGAAGATATTGCTGATAAAGTGATTAATTCGGACTTTACGTCGTTAGATACCAGAGTTGCAGTAAGCCGTGCAGACACAAGAACAGTGTTATTGAAAGTTTTGTGGCTTCCAGTGTGGTTAAAGCTAACTGCAGTTGAATCGTTTTTAGAACAGTATGGCAAAATAGTTAGTTGTTCACGTGAAACGGAGAAATCCGAAGGAATAACGTTTGCTAATGGGAACATTAAAGTTACATTGGAGATTTCAGAGAAGGATGTACAATCGTTACCATACCGTACTAGTATAGCAGGTAAAGACTGTCTACTTACCGTGGTGGGTAGGGCACCGTTATGCCTGAAGTGTAGAACCGTTGGACATATTCGTAAGAACTGTCCGTCAGGCAAACAGGCAACAGTTCCGTTGGAAGCAGTCTCGGTTCCGGAGACTCAAAACAGTGACATTAGTGATGATACACCGGTAGATATGCAGGTTACACAGGATACTTCCCCCGTTACAAAGGATACGACACAGGAGACCGTGGATACGTCACAAGAGACCGTGGATACCGAAAAGTCCTCGTCCGTTTCCAAGTTATGGTCCGATATCGCGACAGATCCGGACGATCTTTCTGGAGAAGTACAGTACAAAGTTGTTAGTGGTAAAAAGCGAAAAGTGACTGATGTTAAAAGGGAAACATACCAACTGTGTTTAATTAATAATGTAGAAGGGAAACCTAAACCGGCATTAGGTCGCGTAAGTGACCAGAATATGATAACCACGTATATAATCAGTGATAAGGAATTGCGGGATATAATTGGTAAAGAACCGGACAGACATAAGCATAAACAGTTAATATTAGACAGTTTACAGGCAGATTTTGATATTGTAGTAAACTCAAATTATTTCAATTATAAAGAAGTTGACGGTCTCATTTAAAGTTTAAAGTAACATGGAATTTGACATGTATTTATTACATGTAGAATTTAAAATAGTTCAGTTCAAAAATTTAAAGGTAAAAGTTATTGTCGTAGCACACATGACAATGCATTATGGACTTTAGTGGGTTGTGTGTGTACGATATTGATTTTGATGTTAAATGTAATCACTATGTATTGTGTATTTTGATTTTGTTAAAGGTAAACATTATAGGTAAAATTTAACGGACGATATTTATTTATAGTTAAATTTAAATATAATACTAGTTTACAATAGCTTGTTTTAATTATAAAGGTAAATTATTTAAAGGAAAGTTTATATCTAGATTTGTAAAAGGAATTTAAAAACACTTTGTTGTTTATTTATAAATTGGGGGGTTTTCAGTATCAAAATTGGGGTTTTTTGAAAATTAATTTTATAAATTTGTTTTCGGTAATTTGATTTATATCTAAAAGTAAATAATTTTCAGTAATTTTCGGATTTATTTATTATTGAGTTACAATCGGACTATCTGTGATATATGATTTTAACTATTGATTGTATTCAATATAAGTATCTATTATTAATAAAATGTTTGAAATATAAAAAAAAGTATCTGTTCTTATCAGCTTAATATCTGATACGTACCCCATGTGGGTACTTCGATATTAAACTGATTTTTGCAACTAGGTGAGATGTTAGGTGCTTGCACCGCTCTTGCCACGAGTTGGCCTGGTATTGCAGTACCTCCAGGATCGGCTCACTCCCCTATTTGGGGAGAAAATAAATTAAAATAGAAAAGTAGCTTTCCCTTCAATAGCCTGCGAAACAGCCCCAGTAAAATATTCTCTAATGCTTTTCACTGCTACATGTGTACTTTTTCTATATATCTTTCTTAGTATTCTTTTTAAGGAGTTTGTGTAAATTGTATAGTTTTACTCATTGTTGTAAATAATTTTACTTCTCGTGCATGTGAAATAAGTTGCATTTTATTTTATGTCTGTTCTCTAAAAAGTTATTTTCTTTCCTTGTAATGTAATATTTTTGTTGTCGCTTTCTTGTATTTATAACAGCACATGTCAGTGTAATAATGTATTCTCGTTCCTAAAAAGAAACTATGAATTTTTAGCGTTACGGAAAAACGCGGGGAAAAGAATTACGTCCCCTTCTACTGTTTCAATCATCGTTAATAGCGACGTCGCCTCAGAACGAGGGCAAACGATGGAAACTGCAGTCGGCCGGTAAGTTTTTTCCTCCTTCTAAAATTTATTTAAAAATAGCTGTACCGGTCAATTCCTTAAAAAAAAATAGAACAGATGAACTGTTTATATTTGTGTTAACTAAACGAGACAGTGAAAAGTCCGTGCAGATTGTGAAAAAGCGTTGAATTTATTTTGTGATTAAAGAAATTTCCTAGAAATTTCCTAGGCTTTAAAAACTGCGTTCGTCGGACCTAGGATGAATCAACATGATCATGTTATTTCGTTCGATTAAGATTAAATACGTATACGTATGATATACGTTTAAAAATGTATTCTCGCGACTTGCCGTATTTCACAAGCCGCTTTTTATTTTCACACCCGTTTTGTCATGCAGAAATCGTTTCATGCTGTCAGGTATTTGAAGCAAATCAAGATCTCGTGTTTCGTGTGCTTTTTGTATATAAATTTGCAAAAGTTGTGTAGCTTTGGTTAAAATTAAAACACCGTGTTTGAGTAAGAAATAGGATTTGTAGGCTTTGGAAACTCGGAGAGATTTGAGTATCGCTTCTCGGCCTTTTGGCTAAGATCAAAGTGTAGTATCTGTTCTTATCAGCTTAATATCTGATACGTACCCCATGTGGGTACTTCGATATTAAACTGATTTTTGCAACTAGGTGAGATGTTAGGTGCTTGCACCGCTCTTGCCACGAGTTGGCCTGGTATTGCAGTACCTCCAGGATCGGCTCACTCCCCTATTTGGGGAGAAAATAAATTAAAATAGAAAAGTAGCTTTCCCTTCAATAGCCTGCGAAACAGCCCCAGTAAAATATTCTCTAATGCTTTTCACTGCTACATGTGTACTTTTTCTATATATCTTTCTTAGTATTCTTTTTAAGGAGTTTGTGTAAATTGTATAGTTTTACTCATTGTTGTAAATAATTTTACTTCTCGTGCATGTGAAATAAGTTGCATTTTATTTTATGTCTGTTCTCTAAAAAGTTATTTTCTTTCCTTGTAATGTAATATTTTTGTTGTCGCTTTCTTGTATTTATAACAGCACATGTCAGTGTAATAATGTATTCTCGTTCCTAAAAAGAAACTATGAATTTTTAGCGTTACGGAAAAACGCGGGGAAAAGAATTACGTCCCCTTCTACTGTTTCAATCATCGTTAATAGCGACGTCGCCTCAGAACGAGGGCAAACGATGGAAACTGCAGTCGGCCGGTAAGTTTTTTCCTCCTTCTAAAATTTATTTAAAAATAGCTGTACCGGTCAATTCCTTAAAAAAAAATAGAACAGATGAACTGTTTATATTTGTGTTAACTAAACGAGACAGTGAAAAGTCCGTGCAGATTGTGAAAAAGCGTTGAATTTATTTTGTGATTAAAGAAATTTCCTAGAAATTTCCTAGGCTTTAAAAACTGCGTTCGTCGGACCTAGGATGAATCAACATGATCATGTTATTTCGTTCGATTAAGATTAAATACGTATACGTATGATATACGTTTAAAAATGTATTCTCGCGACTTGCCGTATTTCACAAGCCGCTTTTTATTTTCACACCCGTTTTGTCATGCAGAAATCGTTTCATGCTGTCAGGTATTTGAAGCAAATCAAGATCTCGTGTTTCGTGTGCTTTTTGTATATAAATTTGCAAAAGTTGTGTAGCTTTGGTTAAAATTAAAACACCGTGTTTGAGTAAGAAATAGGATTTGTAGGCTTTGGAAACTCGGAGAGATTTGAGTATCGCTTCTCGGCCTTTTGGCTAAGATCAAAGTGTAGTATCTGTTCTTATCAGCTTAATATCTGATACGTACCCCATGTGGGTACTTCGATATTAAACTGATTTTTGCAACTAGGTGAGATGTTAGGTGCTTGCACCGCTCTTGCCACGAGTTGGCCTGGTATTGCAGTACCTCCAGGATCGGCTCACTCCCCTATTTGGGGAGAAAATAAATTAAAATAGAAAAGTAGCTTTCCCTTCAATAGCCTGCGAAACAGCCCCAGTAAAATATTCTCTAATGCTTTTCACTGCTACATGTGTACTTTTTCTATATATCTTTCTTAGTATTCTTTTTAAGGAGTTTGTGTAAATTGTATAGTTTTACTCATTGTTGTAAATAATTTTACTTCTCGTGCATGTGAAATAAGTTGCATTTTATTTTATGTCTGTTCTCTAAAAAGTTATTTTCTTTCCTTGTAATGTAATATTTTTGTTGTCGCTTTCTTGTATTTATAACAGCACATGTCAGTGTAATAATGTATTCTCGTTCCTAAAAAGAAACTATGAATTTTTAGCGTTACGGAAAAACGCGGGGAAAAGAATTACGTCCCCTTCTACTGTTTCAATCATCGTTAATAGCGACGTCGCCTCAGAACGAGGGCAAACGATGGAAACTGCAGTCGGCCGGTAAGTTTTTTCCTCCTTCTAAAATTTATTTAAAAATAGCTGTACCGGTCAATTCCTTAAAAAAAAATAGAACAGATGAACTGTTTATATTTGTGTTAACTAAACGAGACAGTGAAAAGTCCGTGCAGATTGTGAAAAAGCGTTGAATTTATTTTGTGATTAAAGAAATTTCCTAGAAATTTCCTAGGCTTTAAAAACTGCGTTCGTCGGACCTAGGATGAATCAACATGATCATGTTATTTCGTTCGATTAAGATTAAATACGTATACGTATGATATACGTTTAAAAATGTATTCTCGCGACTTGCCGTATTTCACAAGCCGCTTTTTATTTTCACACCCGTTTTGTCATGCAGAAATCGTTTCATGCTGTCAGGTATTTGAAGCAAATCAAGATCTCGTGTTTCGTGTGCTTTTTGTATATAAATTTGCAAAAGTTGTGTAGCTTTGGTTAAAATTAAAACACCGTGTTTGAGTAAGAAATAGGATTTGTAGGCTTTGGAAACTCGGAGAGATTTGAGTATCGCTTCTCGGCCTTTTGGCTAAGATCAAAGTGTAGTATCTGTTCTTATCAGCTTAATATCTGATACGTACCCCATGTGGGTACTTCGATATTAAACTGATTTTTGCAACTAGGTGAGATGTTAGGTGCTTGCACCGCTCTTGCCACGAGTTGGCCTGGTATTGCAGTACCTCCAGGATCGGCTCACTCCCCTATTTGGGGAGAAAATAAATTAAAATAGAAAAGTAGCTTTCCCTTCAATAGCCTGCGAAACAGCCCCAGTAAAATATTCTCTAATGCTTTTCACTGCTACATGTGTACTTTTTCTATATATCTTTCTTAGTATTCTTTTTAAGGAGTTTGTGTAAATTGTATAGTTTTACTCATTGTTGTAAATAATTTTACTTCTCGTGCATGTGAAATAAGTTGCATTTTATTTTATGTCTGTTCTCTAAAAAGTTATTTTCTTTCCTTGTAATGTAATATTTTTGTTGTCGCTTTCTTGTATTTATAACAGCACATGTCAGTGTAATAATGTATTCTCGTTCCTAAAAAGAAACTATGAATTTTTAGCGTTACGGAAAAACGCGGGGAAAAGAATTACGTCCCCTTCTACTGTTTCAATCATCGTTAATAGCGACGTCGCCTCAGAACGAGGGCAAACGATGGAAACTGCAGTCGGCCGGTAAGTTTTTTCCTCCTTCTAAAATTTATTTAAAAATAGCTGTACCGGTCAATTCCTTAAAAAAAAATAGAACAGATGAACTGTTTATATTTGTGTTAACTAAACGAGACAGTGAAAAGTCCGTGCAGATTGTGAAAAAGCGTTGAATTTATTTTGTGATTAAAGAAATTTCCTAGAAATTTCCTAGGCTTTAAAAACTGCGTTCGTCGGACCTAGGATGAATCAACATGATCATGTTATTTCGTTCGATTAAGATTAAATACGTATACGTATGATATACGTTTAAAAATGTATTCTCGCGACTTGCCGTATTTCACAAGCCGCTTTTTATTTTCACACCCGTTTTGTCATGCAGAAATCGTTTCATGCTGTCAGGTATTTGAAGCAAATCAAGATCTCGTGTTTCGTGTGCTTTTTGTATATAAATTTGCAAAAGTTGTGTAGCTTTGGTTAAAATTAAAACACCGTGTTTGAGTAAGAAATAGGATTTGTAGGCTTTGGAAACTCGGAGAGATTTGAGTATCGCTTCTCGGCCTTTTGGCTAAGATCAAAGTGTAGTATCTGTTCTTATCAGCTTAATATCTGATACGTACCCCATGTGGGTACTTCGATATTAAACTGATTTTTGCAACTAGGTGAGATGTTAGGTGCTTGCACCGCTCTTGCCACGAGTTGGCCTGGTATTGCAGTACCTCCAGGATCGGCTCACTCCCCTATTTGGGGAGAAAATAAATTAAAATAGAAAAGTAGCTTTCCCTTCAATAGCCTGCGAAACAGCCCCAGTAAAATATTCTCTAATGCTTTTCACTGCTACATGTGTACTTTTTCTATATATCTTTCTTAGTATTCTTTTTAAGGAGTTTGTGTAAATTGTATAGTTTTACTCATTGTTGTAAATAATTTTACTTCTCGTGCATGTGAAATAAGTTGCATTTTATTTTATGTCTGTTCTCTAAAAAGTTATTTTCTTTCCTTGTAATGTAATATTTTTGTTGTCGCTTTCTTGTATTTATAACAGCACATGTCAGTGTAATAATGTATTCTCGTTCCTAAAAAGAAACTATGAATTTTTAGCGTTACGGAAAAACGCGGGGAAAAGAATTACGTCCCCTTCTACTGTTTCAATCATCGTTAATAGCGACGTCGCCTCAGAACGAGGGCAAACGATGGAAACTGCAGTCGGCCGGTAAGTTTTTTCCTCCTTCTAAAATTTATTTAAAAATAGCTGTACCGGTCAATTCCTTAAAAAAAAATAGAACAGATGAACTGTTTATATTTGTGTTAACTAAACGAGACAGTGAAAAGTCCGTGCAGATTGTGAAAAAGCGTTGAATTTATTTTGTGATTAAAGAAATTTCCTAGAAATTTCCTAGGCTTTAAAAACTGCGTTCGTCGGACCTAGGATGAATCAACATGATCATGTTATTTCGTTCGATTAAGATTAAATACGTATACGTATGATATACGTTTAAAAATGTATTCTCGCGACTTGCCGTATTTCACAAGCCGCTTTTTATTTTCACACCCGTTTTGTCATGCAGAAATCGTTTCATGCTGTCAGGTATTTGAAGCAAATCAAGATCTCGTGTTTCGTGTGCTTTTTGTATATAAATTTGCAAAAGTTGTGTAGCTTTGGTTAAAATTAAAACACCGTGTTTGAGTAAGAAATAGGATTTGTAGGCTTTGGAAACTCGGAGAGATTTGAGTATCGCTTCTCGGCCTTTTGGCTAAGATCAAAGTGTAGTATCTGTTCTTATCAGCTTAATATCTGATACGTACCCCATGTGGGTACTTCGATATTAAACTGATTTTTGCAACTAGGTGAGATGTTAGGTGCTTGCACCGCTCTTGCCACGAGTTGGCCTGGTATTGCAGTACCTCCAGGATCGGCTCACTCCCCTATTTGGGGAGAAAATAAATTAAAATAGAAAAGTAGCTTTCCCTTCAATAGCCTGCGAAACAGCCCCAGTAAAATATTCTCTAATGCTTTTCACTGCTACATGTGTACTTTTTCTATATATCTTTCTTAGTATTCTTTTTAAGGAGTTTGTGTAAATTGTATAGTTTTACTCATTGTTGTAAATAATTTTACTTCTCGTGCATGTGAAATAAGTTGCATTTTATTTTATGTCTGTTCTCTAAAAAGTTATTTTCTTTCCTTGTAATGTAATATTTTTGTTGTCGCTTTCTTGTATTTATAACAGCACATGTCAGTGTAATAATGTATTCTCGTTCCTAAAAAGAAACTATGAATTTTTAGCGTTACGGAAAAACGCGGGGAAAAGAATTACGTCCCCTTCTACTGTTTCAATCATCGTTAATAGCGACGTCGCCTCAGAACGAGGGCAAACGATGGAAACTGCAGTCGGCCGGTAAGTTTTTTCCTCCTTCTAAAATTTATTTAAAAATAGCTGTACCGGTCAATTCCTTAAAAAAAAATAGAACAGATGAACTGTTTATATTTGTGTTAACTAAACGAGACAGTGAAAAGTCCGTGCAGATTGTGAAAAAGCGTTGAATTTATTTTGTGATTAAAGAAATTTCCTAGAAATTTCCTAGGCTTTAAAAACTGCGTTCGTCGGACCTAGGATGAATCAACATGATCATGTTATTTCGTTCGATTAAGATTAAATACGTATACGTATGATATACGTTTAAAAATGTATTCTCGCGACTTGCCGTATTTCACAAGCCGCTTTTTATTTTCACACCCGTTTTGTCATGCAGAAATCGTTTCATGCTGTCAGGTATTTGAAGCAAATCAAGATCTCGTGTTTCGTGTGCTTTTTGTATATAAATTTGCAAAAGTTGTGTAGCTTTGGTTAAAATTAAAACACCGTGTTTGAGTAAGAAATAGGATTTGTAGGCTTTGGAAACTCGGAGAGATTTGAGTATCGCTTCTCGGCCTTTTGGCTAAGATCAAAGTGTAGTATCTGTTCTTATCAGCTTAATATCTGATACGTACCCCATGTGGGTACTTCGATATTAAACTGATTTTTGCAACTAGGTGAGATGTTAGGTGCTTGCACCGCTCTTGCCACGAGTTGGCCTGGTATTGCAGTACCTCCAGGATCGGCTCACTCCCCTATTTGGGGAGAAAATAAATTAAAATAGAAAAGTAGCTTTCCCTTCAATAGCCTGCGAAACAGCCCCAGTAAAATATTCTCTAATGCTTTTCACTGCTACATGTGTACTTTTTCTATATATCTTTCTTAGTATTCTTTTTAAGGAGTTTGTGTAAATTGTATAGTTTTACTCATTGTTGTAAATAATTTTACTTCTCGTGCATGTGAAATAAGTTGCATTTTATTTTATGTCTGTTCTCTAAAAAGTTATTTTCTTTCCTTGTAATGTAATATTTTTGTTGTCGCTTTCTTGTATTTATAACAGCACATGTCAGTGTAATAATGTATTCTCGTTCCTAAAAAGAAACTATGAATTTTTAGCGTTACGGAAAAACGCGGGGAAAAGAATTACGTCCCCTTCTACTGTTTCAATCATCGTTAATAGCGACGTCGCCTCAGAACGAGGGCAAACGATGGAAACTGCAGTCGGCCGGTAAGTTTTTTCCTCCTTCTAAAATTTATTTAAAAATAGCTGTACCGGTCAATTCCTTAAAAAAAAATAGAACAGATGAACTGTTTATATTTGTGTTAACTAAACGAGACAGTGAAAAGTCCGTGCAGATTGTGAAAAAGCGTTGAATTTATTTTGTGATTAAAGAAATTTCCTAGAAATTTCCTAGGCTTTAAAAACTGCGTTCGTCGGACCTAGGATGAATCAACATGATCATGTTATTTCGTTCGATTAAGATTAAATACGTATACGTATGATATACGTTTAAAAATGTATTCTCGCGACTTGCCGTATTTCACAAGCCGCTTTTTATTTTCACACCCGTTTTGTCATGCAGAAATCGTTTCATGCTGTCAGGTATTTGAAGCAAATCAAGATCTCGTGTTTCGTGTGCTTTTTGTATATAAATTTGCAAAAGTTGTGTAGCTTTGGTTAAAATTAAAACACCGTGTTTGAGTAAGAAATAGGATTTGTAGGCTTTGGAAACTCGGAGAGATTTGAGTATCGCTTCTCGGCCTTTTGGCTAAGATCAAAGTGTAGTATCTGTTCTTATCAGCTTAATATCTGATACGTACCCCATGTGGGTACTTCGATATTAAACTGATTTTTGCAACTAGGTGAGATGTTAGGTGCTTGCACCGCTCTTGCCACGAGTTGGCCTGGTATTGCAGTACCTCCAGGATCGGCTCACTCCCCTATTTGGGGAGAAAATAAATTAAAATAGAAAAGTAGCTTTCCCTTCAATAGCCTGCGAAACAGCCCCAGTAAAATATTCTCTAATGCTTTTCACTGCTACATGTGTACTTTTTCTATATATCTTTCTTAGTATTCTTTTTAAGGAGTTTGTGTAAATTGTATAGTTTTACTCATTGTTGTAAATAATTTTACTTCTCGTGCATGTGAAATAAGTTGCATTTTATTTTATGTCTGTTCTCTAAAAAGTTATTTTCTTTCCTTGTAATGTAATATTTTTGTTGTCGCTTTCTTGTATTTATAACAGCACATGTCAGTGTAATAATGTATTCTCGTTCCTAAAAAGAAACTATGAATTTTTAGCGTTACGGAAAAACGCGGGGAAAAGAATTACGTCCCCTTCTACTGTTTCAATCATCGTTAATAGCGACGTCGCCTCAGAACGAGGGCAAACGATGGAAACTGCAGTCGGCCGGTAAGTTTTTTCCTCCTTCTAAAATTTATTTAAAAATAGCTGTACCGGTCAATTCCTTAAAAAAAAATAGAACAGATGAACTGTTTATATTTGTGTTAACTAAACGAGACAGTGAAAAGTCCGTGCAGATTGTGAAAAAGCGTTGAATTTATTTTGTGATTAAAGAAATTTCCTAGAAATTTCCTAGGCTTTAAAAACTGCGTTCGTCGGACCTAGGATGAATCAACATGATCATGTTATTTCGTTCGATTAAGATTAAATACGTATACGTATGATATACGTTTAAAAATGTATTCTCGCGACTTGCCGTATTTCACAAGCCGCTTTTTATTTTCACACCCGTTTTGTCATGCAGAAATCGTTTCATGCTGTCAGGTATTTGAAGCAAATCAAGATCTCGTGTTTCGTGTGCTTTTTGTATATAAATTTGCAAAAGTTGTGTAGCTTTGGTTAAAATTAAAACACCGTGTTTGAGTAAGAAATAGGATTTGTAGGCTTTGGAAACTCGGAGAGATTTGAGTATCGCTTCTCGGCCTTTTGGCTAAGATCAAAGTGTAGTATCTGTTCTTATCAGCTTAATATCTGATACGTACCCCATGTGGGTACTTCGATATTAAACTGATTTTTGCAACTAGGTGAGATGTTAGGTGCTTGCACCGCTCTTGCCACGAGTTGGCCTGGTATTGCAGTACCTCCAGGATCGGCTCACTCCCCTATTTGGGGAGAAAATAAATTAAAATAGAAAAGTAGCTTTCCCTTCAATAGCCTGCGAAACAGCCCCAGTAAAATATTCTCTAATGCTTTTCACTGCTACATGTGTACTTTTTCTATATATCTTTCTTAGTATTCTTTTTAAGGAGTTTGTGTAAATTGTATAGTTTTACTCATTGTTGTAAATAATTTTACTTCTCGTGCATGTGAAATAAGTTGCATTTTATTTTATGTCTGTTCTCTAAAAAGTTATTTTCTTTCCTTGTAATGTAATATTTTTGTTGTCGCTTTCTTGTATTTATAACAGCACATGTCAGTGTAATAATGTATTCTCGTTCCTAAAAAGAAACTATGAATTTTTAGCGTTACGGAAAAACGCGGGGAAAAGAATTACGTCCCCTTCTACTGTTTCAATCATCGTTAATAGCGACGTCGCCTCAGAACGAGGGCAAACGATGGAAACTGCAGTCGGCCGGTAAGTTTTTTCCTCCTTCTAAAATTTATTTAAAAATAGCTGTACCGGTCAATTCCTTAAAAAAAAATAGAACAGATGAACTGTTTATATTTGTGTTAACTAAACGAGACAGTGAAAAGTCCGTGCAGATTGTGAAAAAGCGTTGAATTTATTTTGTGATTAAAGAAATTTCCTAGAAATTTCCTAGGCTTTAAAAACTGCGTTCGTCGGACCTAGGATGAATCAACATGATCATGTTATTTCGTTCGATTAAGATTAAATACGTATACGTATGATATACGTTTAAAAATGTATTCTCGCGACTTGCCGTATTTCACAAGCCGCTTTTTATTTTCACACCCGTTTTGTCATGCAGAAATCGTTTCATGCTGTCAGGTATTTGAAGCAAATCAAGATCTCGTGTTTCGTGTGCTTTTTGTATATAAATTTGCAAAAGTTGTGTAGCTTTGGTTAAAATTAAAACACCGTGTTTGAGTAAGAAATAGGATTTGTAGGCTTTGGAAACTCGGAGAGATTTGAGTATCGCTTCTCGGCCTTTTGGCTAAGATCAAAGTGTAGTATCTGTTCTTATCAGCTTAATATCTGATACGTACCCCATGTGGGTACTTCGATATTAAACTGATTTTTGCAACTAGGTGAGATGTTAGGTGCTTGCACCGCTCTTGCCACGAGTTGGCCTGGTATTGCAGTACCTCCAGGATCGGCTCACTCCCCTATTTGGGGAGAAAATAAATTAAAATAGAAAAGTAGCTTTCCCTTCAATAGCCTGCGAAACAGCCCCAGTAAAATATTCTCTAATGCTTTTCACTGCTACATGTGTACTTTTTCTATATATCTTTCTTAGTATTCTTTTTAAGGAGTTTGTGTAAATTGTATAGTTTTACTCATTGTTGTAAATAATTTTACTTCTCGTGCATGTGAAATAAGTTGCATTTTATTTTATGTCTGTTCTCTAAAAAGTTATTTTCTTTCCTTGTAATGTAATATTTTTGTTGTCGCTTTCTTGTATTTATAACAGCACATGTCAGTGTAATAATGTATTCTCGTTCCTAAAAAGAAACTATGAATTTTTAGCGTTACGGAAAAACGCGGGGAAAAGAATTACGTCCCCTTCTACTGTTTCAATCATCGTTAATAGCGACGTCGCCTCAGAACGAGGGCAAACGATGGAAACTGCAGTCGGCCGGTAAGTTTTTTCCTCCTTCTAAAATTTATTTAAAAATAGCTGTACCGGTCAATTCCTTAAAAAAAAATAGAACAGATGAACTGTTTATATTTGTGTTAACTAAACGAGACAGTGAAAAGTCCGTGCAGATTGTGAAAAAGCGTTGAATTTATTTTGTGATTAAAGAAATTTCCTAGAAATTTCCTAGGCTTTAAAAACTGCGTTCGTCGGACCTAGGATGAATCAACATGATCATGTTATTTCGTTCGATTAAGATTAAATACGTATACGTATGATATACGTTTAAAAATGTATTCTCGCGACTTGCCGTATTTCACAAGCCGCTTTTTATTTTCACACCCGTTTTGTCATGCAGAAATCGTTTCATGCTGTCAGGTATTTGAAGCAAATCAAGATCTCGTGTTTCGTGTGCTTTTTGTATATAAATTTGCAAAAGTTGTGTAGCTTTGGTTAAAATTAAAACACCGTGTTTGAGTAAGAAATAGGATTTGTAGGCTTTGGAAACTCGGAGAGATTTGAGTATCGCTTCTCGGCCTTTTGGCTAAGATCAAAGTGTAGTATCTGTTCTTATCAGCTTAATATCTGATACGTACCCCATGTGGGTACTTCGATATTAAACTGATTTTTGCAACTAGGTGAGATGTTAGGTGCTTGCACCGCTCTTGCCACGAGTTGGCCTGGTATTGCAGTACCTCCAGGATCGGCTCACTCCCCTATTTGGGGAGAAAATAAATTAAAATAGAAAAGTAGCTTTCCCTTCAATAGCCTGCGAAACAGCCCCAGTAAAATATTCTCTAATGCTTTTCACTGCTACATGTGTACTTTTTCTATATATCTTTCTTAGTATTCTTTTTAAGGAGTTTGTGTAAATTGTATAGTTTTACTCATTGTTGTAAATAATTTTACTTCTCGTGCATGTGAAATAAGTTGCATTTTATTTTATGTCTGTTCTCTAAAAAGTTATTTTCTTTCCTTGTAATGTAATATTTTTGTTGTCGCTTTCTTGTATTTATAACAGCACATGTCAGTGTAATAATGTATTCTCGTTCCTAAAAAGAAACTATGAATTTTTAGCGTTACGGAAAAACGCGGGGAAAAGAATTACGTCCCCTTCTACTGTTTCAATCATCGTTAATAGCGACGTCGCCTCAGAACGAGGGCAAACGATGGAAACTGCAGTCGGCCGGTAAGTTTTTTCCTCCTTCTAAAATTTATTTAAAAATAGCTGTACCGGTCAATTCCTTAAAAAAAAATAGAACAGATGAACTGTTTATATTTGTGTTAACTAAACGAGACAGTGAAAAGTCCGTGCAGATTGTGAAAAAGCGTTGAATTTATTTTGTGATTAAAGAAATTTCCTAGAAATTTCCTAGGCTTTAAAAACTGCGTTCGTCGGACCTAGGATGAATCAACATGATCATGTTATTTCGTTCGATTAAGATTAAATACGTATACGTATGATATACGTTTAAAAATGTATTCTCGCGACTTGCCGTATTTCACAAGCCGCTTTTTATTTTCACACCCGTTTTGTCATGCAGAAATCGTTTCATGCTGTCAGGTATTTGAAGCAAATCAAGATCTCGTGTTTCGTGTGCTTTTTGTATATAAATTTGCAAAAGTTGTGTAGCTTTGGTTAAAATTAAAACACCGTGTTTGAGTAAGAAATAGGATTTGTAGGCTTTGGAAACTCGGAGAGATTTGAGTATCGCTTCTCGGCCTTTTGGCTAAGATCAAAGTGTAGTATCTGTTCTTATCAGCTTAATATCTGATACGTACCCCATGTGGGTACTTCGATATTAAACTGATTTTTGCAACTAGGTGAGATGTTAGGTGCTTGCACCGCTCTTGCCACGAGTTGGCCTGGTATTGCAGTACCTCCAGGATCGGCTCACTCCCCTATTTGGGGAGAAAATAAATTAAAATAGAAAAGTAGCTTTCCCTTCAATAGCCTGCGAAACAGCCCCAGTAAAATATTCTCTAATGCTTTTCACTGCTACATGTGTACTTTTTCTATATATCTTTCTTAGTATTCTTTTTAAGGAGTTTGTGTAAATTGTATAGTTTTACTCATTGTTGTAAATAATTTTACTTCTCGTGCATGTGAAATAAGTTGCATTTTATTTTATGTCTGTTCTCTAAAAAGTTATTTTCTTTCCTTGTAATGTAATATTTTTGTTGTCGCTTTCTTGTATTTATAACAGCACATGTCAGTGTAATAATGTATTCTCGTTCCTAAAAAGAAACTATGAATTTTTAGCGTTACGGAAAAACGCGGGGAAAAGAATTACGTCCCCTTCTACTGTTTCAATCATCGTTAATAGCGACGTCGCCTCAGAACGAGGGCAAACGATGGAAACTGCAGTCGGCCGGTAAGTTTTTTCCTCCTTCTAAAATTTATTTAAAAATAGCTGTACCGGTCAATTCCTTAAAAAAAAATAGAACAGATGAACTGTTTATATTTGTGTTAACTAAACGAGACAGTGAAAAGTCCGTGCAGATTGTGAAAAAGCGTTGAATTTATTTTGTGATTAAAGAAATTTCCTAGAAATTTCCTAGGCTTTAAAAACTGCGTTCGTCGGACCTAGGATGAATCAACATGATCATGTTATTTCGTTCGATTAAGATTAAATACGTATACGTATGATATACGTTTAAAAATGTATTCTCGCGACTTGCCGTATTTCACAAGCCGCTTTTTATTTTCACACCCGTTTTGTCATGCAGAAATCGTTTCATGCTGTCAGGTATTTGAAGCAAATCAAGATCTCGTGTTTCGTGTGCTTTTTGTATATAAATTTGCAAAAGTTGTGTAGCTTTGGTTAAAATTAAAACACCGTGTTTGAGTAAGAAATAGGATTTGTAGGCTTTGGAAACTCGGAGAGATTTGAGTATCGCTTCTCGGCCTTTTGGCTAAGATCAAAGTGTAGTATCTGTTCTTATCAGCTTAATATCTGATACGTACCCCATGTGGGTACTTCGATATTAAACTGATTTTTGCAACTAGGTGAGATGTTAGGTGCTTGCACCGCTCTTGCCACGAGTTGGCCTGGTATTGCAGTACCTCCAGGATCGGCTCACTCCCCTATTTGGGGAGAAAATAAATTAAAATAGAAAAGTAGCTTTCCCTTCAATAGCCTGCGAAACAGCCCCAGTAAAATATTCTCTAATGCTTTTCACTGCTACATGTGTACTTTTTCTATATATCTTTCTTAGTATTCTTTTTAAGGAGTTTGTGTAAATTGTATAGTTTTACTCATTGTTGTAAATAATTTTACTTCTCGTGCATGTGAAATAAGTTGCATTTTATTTTATGTCTGTTCTCTAAAAAGTTATTTTCTTTCCTTGTAATGTAATATTTTTGTTGTCGCTTTCTTGTATTTATAACAGCACATGTCAGTGTAATAATGTATTCTCGTTCCTAAAAAGAAACTATGAATTTTTAGCGTTACGGAAAAACGCGGGGAAAAGAATTACGTCCCCTTCTACTGTTTCAATCATCGTTAATAGCGACGTCGCCTCAGAACGAGGGCAAACGATGGAAACTGCAGTCGGCCGGTAAGTTTTTTCCTCCTTCTAAAATTTATTTAAAAATAGCTGTACCGGTCAATTCCTTAAAAAAAAATAGAACAGATGAACTGTTTATATTTGTGTTAACTAAACGAGACAGTGAAAAGTCCGTGCAGATTGTGAAAAAGCGTTGAATTTATTTTGTGATTAAAGAAATTTCCTAGAAATTTCCTAGGCTTTAAAAACTGCGTTCGTCGGACCTAGGATGAATCAACATGATCATGTTATTTCGTTCGATTAAGATTAAATACGTATACGTATGATATACGTTTAAAAATGTATTCTCGCGACTTGCCGTATTTCACAAGCCGCTTTTTATTTTCACACCCGTTTTGTCATGCAGAAATCGTTTCATGCTGTCAGGTATTTGAAGCAAATCAAGATCTCGTGTTTCGTGTGCTTTTTGTATATAAATTTGCAAAAGTTGTGTAGCTTTGGTTAAAATTAAAACACCGTGTTTGAGTAAGAAATAGGATTTGTAGGCTTTGGAAACTCGGAGAGATTTGAGTATCGCTTCTCGGCCTTTTGGCTAAGATCAAAGTGTAGTATCTGTTCTTATCAGCTTAATATCTGATACGTACCCCATGTGGGTACTTCGATATTAAACTGATTTTTGCAACTAGGTGAGATGTTAGGTGCTTGCACCGCTCTTGCCACGAGTTTGGCCTGGTATTGCAGTACCTCCAGGATCGGCTCACTCCCCTATTTGGGGAGAAAATAAATTAAAATAGAAAAGTAGCTTTCCCTTCAATAGCCTGCGAAACAGCCCCAGTAAAATATTCTCTAATGCTTTTCACTGCTACATGTGTACTTTTTCTATATATCTTTTCTTAGTATTCTTTTTAAGGAGTTGTGTAAATTGTATAGTTTTACTCATTGTTGTAAATAATTATACTTCTCGTTGCATGTGAAATCAGTTGCATTTTATTTTATGTCTGTTCTCTAAAAGTTATTTCTTTCCTTGTAATGTAATATTTTTGTTGTCGCTTTCTTGTATTATAACAGCACATGTCAGTGTAATAATGTATTCTCGTTCCTAAAAGAAACTATGAATTTTAGCGTTACGGAAAAACGCGGGGAAAAGAATTACGTCCCCTTCTACTGTTTCAATCATCGTTAATAGCGCCGTCGCCTCAGAACGAGGCAAACGATGGAAACTGCAGTCGGCCGGTAAGTTTTTTCCTCTTCTAAAATTTATTAAAAATAGCTGTACCGGTCAATTCCTTAAAAAAAAATAGAACAGATGAACTGTTTATATTTGTGTTAACTAAACGCAGACAGTGAAAAGTCCGTGCAGATGTGAAAAAGCGTTGAATTTATTTTGTGATTAAAGAAATTTCCTAGAAATTTCCTAGGCTTAAAAAACTGCGTTCGTCGGACCTAGGATGAATCAACATGATCATGTTATTTCGTTCGATTAAGATTAAATTACGTATACGTATGATATACGTTTAAAAATGTATTCTCGCGACTTGCCGTATTTCACAAGCCGCTTTTTATTTTCACACCCGTTTTGTCATGCAGAAATCGTTTCATGCTGTCAGGTATTTGAAGCAAAATCAAGATCTCGTGTTTCGTGTGCTTTTTGTATATAAATTTGCAAAAGTTGTGTAGCTTTGGTTAAAATTAAAACACCGTGTTTGAGTAAGAAATAGGATTTGTAGGCTTTGGAAACTCGGAGAGATTTGAGTATCGCTTCTCGGCCTTTTGGCTAAGATCAAAGTGTAGTATCGTTTCTTATCAGCTTAATATCTGATACGTACCCCATGTGGGTACTTCGATATTAAACTGATTTTTGCAACTAGGTGAGATGTTAGGTGCTGCACCGCTCTTGCCACGAGTTGGCCTGGTATTGCAGTACCTCCAGGATCGGCTCACTCCCCTATTTGGGGAGAAAATAAATTAAAATAGAAAAGTAGCCTTTCCCTTCAATAGCCTGCGAAAACAGCCCCAGTAAAATATTCTCTAATGCTTTTCACTGCTACATGTGTACTTTTTCTATATATCTTTCTTAGTATTCTTTTTAAGGAGTTTGTGTAAATTGTATAGTTTTACTCATTGTTGTAAATAATTTTACATCTCGTGCATGTGAAATAGTTGCATTTATTTTATTGTCTGTTCTCTAAAAAGTTATTTTCTTTCCTTGTAATGTAATATTTTTGTTGTCGCTTTCTTGTATTTATAACAGCACATGTCAGTGTAATAATGTATTCTCGTTCCTAAAAAGAAACTATGAATT
>NW_027268598.1:0-11664 GCF_963676685.1 Mytilus edulis | reverse complement strand
GGAACTTATCAATTTTTGGTAGTATTAATTAGTTTGAAAACAAAAGGTCCTGGAATGGAATATTTTTTAATCAATAGCATTGTCCTTGGCCTATATTAGTTATAAAGTTGAATTCTTTGATTCGCTGTTTTACGTCATGCCCGCTAACAAATTGAAAACTGTACCTATATACGCCTTATTTTAGTCCAGATTTTTACTATTCGTATTGTTATCTTAGAAAGTTTTACTGATTAAAATGCTACAATAGGTAACAATTTGACAATCTAGTAGTGTCAACCCTGTGAATATGACCCGTGTATATAGCATATTAATCCTGAATACACCGTTTGGTGGTGCGCCTGTCAGATGCGGAACGTACAAATAAGGTAATAGGTAACAGGTGAATATACTATTGGTATCGGTGTCGGACTCAACCCGGAACTTCTTAATTATTGGCAATACTAATTACGTGGAAAACAAAAGGGCCTGGAGTGGTGTAATTTTTAATCTACACCTTTGTACTATATTAGTTATATATAAAGTTGAATTCTTTGATTCGTCGTTTTTACGTGATGACGGCTGACAAATTGGACCTCGTAATTTTAGTATTATAGATATTTCAACTGGCTTTTATTACACCAACGTATTTCTTATTTTTGCAATTGGTAATATAGGGTTATTGCATGAATATTGGGGAATATTGTCCCGAGTAGAATTTTATATTGCACGACCTTGCGAGTGCAATATATGTTCTACGAGGGACAATATTTCCCAATATTCATGCAATAACCCTTTTATTGTATAGCAATATAATATTTGAAAGTAAAAATTGGTTTAAACTGAGGTTTTGTCGTTGATGACGTCATGAATTTTGAACACTTATTGCACTAGTGCAATAATAGAATTTATTGCATGCTAACTTTTGGTTACTTTCTGTGGGAAATATTATATTGCTATACAATAATAAATGGTATTAGCCAAAAGCCTCTTATCATTTAGAAAGAAACCCAAAACCGATGTACGACCAGTTCAATTTAAGATTTTCATAAGCAAACATTTTGGTCAAAGAGGGACTTTCAAACGTTGATTAATTGCTTACATGCAGATCATGTTGGACTGTACTGGATTGTTGTATTATCAGCAATCATTTCACATCTCCTCATTATAATGTTTTTTTGTAAACTTCGTTATTGGTTTATACTGTTCCGGTTTTAGCGCCACTGATAAGTCGCAAATCCACTTGATGCGCCTCGCACCACGTGTCTATCGTAATGGATAATAAACCTGGTATTGTTTGTAAGATTTAATAGATACATTCAAAGTTTATTTCTTTTGCAGGTCACCGGTCCATTGCTATGGAGATATAGACTATAAAGAAGAAACAAAACACGTGTTTACAACTGCATTCCATAAATATAACGAACGTGTACGACCTTATAACAATGGTCTGCACCCAGTGGAAATAAAAGCAAATTTAGAATTCATCGATATAGTTTCCATAGATACCAAACATGGTCAGTTAGAGAGTATCGTAGATCTCAGAGTGGTAAGTGGATATTTTTCATTATACTTATAACTGATATCGGCAAATCTCGGCAGATTCCGTTGTCCTAATTGTTAGATGCTATACTCGTTTTGGGAGCAACCCTAACATCTTGCCTCGTTGTCGTCCGATAGTTCATCTCTTGTGCACTTGTTAATGCAACGTCTTACATTTCAGAATTCAACCAAACGTGTCCTTCTTGTAACTTCATGACATGGCGATGTGCACAGTCATGTTTTCTTTAAAACTTCTATCTGATTTTACATGCCACACCATGCACTACGCCGTTCAGATTTACGTTGTCCATAGCAAGCGCAATACAACCCATGGTTTAGTAAAAAAAAAATGCCATCAACTGTACATTTTAAATTGAAATATGCTCCATGCAATAATACCAAAACCAAAACATCGGCTTATATATGGATGATGCCCTGACTTTGTGTATGAAATAACAAATGGTTGATAGTGTTTGACGCATTTTCATCTCTATTGGCTATTGGCGGTCAATATTATAATGGAATAAATCAATTTCAAATTCCATGTTGGTTTTTTCTAAAATTTAAAGTACATCATTAAGAGAGTAAAATTGAAATATCATATGTGAAGCAAAGTTAATGCTGAAGACATTCTTCACATAAGTGTTGAAAAGTTTTGATCTATGATTTGACGTCAAAAATACATGTAAAATGGCTTAAAAAGAAAAGTAAATATTCTCACTATTCGCACATCGCAACTTATGTCAAAATATTGCCTGTCATGATGATTAATATCTGTATACAGCAAAGTATTAAAAATGTCAATTTGCAGATAAACTATCACACCCATGCCATGCAAGACTTACAGAGTTCTTTGCGGCTTCTGTTATATAATTCAACTTTCGCTTCATGAAATTTATTGATAAATGTATTTTCTATTCTTTAACCAATCTCAAACGCAACATGTAATCGCGTATTAATGATAATGGCTATGTAAAACACATGTTGCATTTTTTATAGATCGCGTGAACAATAACTCGTGGTAATGCATTTTTAAAGAGGTATACTAAACAATTTACAAAATTCTTTGTTTATTTAGTACTACCATGTGCATTATACAACGTGTTTAAAAATATCATTCAGTGTTTATTATTATTGAAATGAAGATCAGCACTTGTAGTTGCATGTTTCGTCATTCGTTTTTATGATTTAGGAGGTCGAATTGTTTACATTCTCTGCAATCATTATTCCTAACAAATTGGTACTAACACGAGCCAAATGTTTGGTACCGCGTGTGGAGCAATTTCTAATTACCCTGATAGACAAACCTAGATCACTCCTTAATTATGTTTGGGTAGCTCTGTCTGTAGTTTTCTATGTCGTGCCATGCCGTTGTCAATTTGGCTTCTACTATATAGTTTGTGTTGTTTTATGGGCTATGCTTTTGTCAGTTCGTATGCGAAAAGTGGTGCGAAATATCCAAGATGGACAGTCAAACTCATAGATCGAAAATAAACTGACAATGCCATAGCTAACAAAGACAACATTAAAAACTAAAGAATAAGCTAAACGAACCCCCACCAAAACTTATGAGTTTAAATATCCAATTGGTATATTTTGTCTCTCTTTTACCCCTATTTACTGGGGTGAATTTAAGATTCCTAGAAGTGTACGCATATCTTGCGTCCAGTGTGGCAATAATTATTTACCAATACCCATGGCAGTTCTAAAACATACCATTGTGATAATAAAACTATCTTTTTATACCTTACAAAATAAACAAAAACAGTATAGTAAATACTAAAAGATAAAAATAGTAACGTGTTATTTTTGTTGTTGTGGGAGGATATTGAATTATTGTACCTGTCATGTATATTATAAATATCAAAGCTAGACCAAGGTTATAGATCAAAATAGCATTGTTGCTTTTGGCATGTTAACCTTGGTGAAAGATTATGCTGTGACTTTGAAGGGATTCTAGTTGAACTTTTCTGCTAAAGTAGTGTAAAATGTATCTGTTTTGCAAAATATTTGCAAAATGCTCACTGACACTGTGAAGCGAAGACATTGATGGGATCACCTAATTTACTTTTTCTTACCACATAAGTTGTCAAAATTATTGTAGGCACACTGTATTGCTTGGGAATATATTTCTCTTGCAGCAGTCAAAAGAAAATTGAAACTGTGGATTCTTTATAACTATTCGTTGGATACCAATTTTCGTAGATTTCGAGGGTAGAGATGAACCACGATTTTAAATTTTCAATGCATGAATTTTCTATTAGGTTGTATACACACTTTGACAAAACAACAAAATCACATATCGACGATAAGACAAGTTTTTTTTGCAATCCACGAAAATTAATACCTATGAAAATACCTGCGATGGATTAATCGATATATTGATTAAGTTGTCTTTCTCATATAAAGAAATTTACTAAACAGCAGAATTAAGCTTGTTATGAGAAACAATAGGTGTGACATTATTGGAACTTCTCTAAAGCAAAATGTTATTTTTGTGTCCCTCATATGAATATATTTTTCACACTCCCTACAATAGTCTATATACAGATTAGATTTTTTTGAAAAGCTAGGAAGAATTATTTAATGTGTAAATTGAACTTTCTTGTTATACTGTATATGTGTTTTATATTTGACTATCAAACTTACATCGCAGTCCATTCTACTTTTGTTTTGTTGATCGTCATTTCCCTCGATTTATAGAACACCAATTTGAGCTAGATTCAGCTATGATCACTCGGCTTTGAGTGGCGGTGTTTGAAGAGTCTTCTTGAAAATGTCACAAAAATTCAAAACACCCATCTTCTTTTGACGATGAGTCTACTGTTCAATTAATAAGTATATAATTATGCATAATGTTCTATTTGAAGGTTGATGTTGTGTTCTCGGCGTATGTCTTCCATGCTCAGTTGTAGAGTTGTATTCTGTATTATTTTTGTGCTCCTTCTCGTTGCCATATATTATTCTGAGAAGTGCCTTAAACAGAAATTTGTCTTCGAAACCCCCTCATACTCGCCATACATGTATAATTATGCCTTACATTTGTACCATTACTATACCTGTGTATTGGTCAATGTGTATCGTTCATATTTTTATTATGCGGGAACTTGGTTCCGTTTTTGTGATTCGTGTTGTGGTCTTTCTTTCATGGTTTTATCGATTCTTTTTGCGGGGAACTGCTCACATTGATGTTACATTATTTGGGAACTAGCTTGACTCGGCATGACAACGGGACCTTAAAAGACAATCCAGTCTGCTAACTACATTTTATGCTGGTTCACAGTCTAATCATATGTACAATAGTTACAATACAGATTACATTACTTTTTCATCATAACTATACATCAAATATTTCGCGATATCAATCGAACAATAATACAAAACCCGACAATAGTATACGCGCCATAAATGGTCAGTCTTGTCATATATTATCTCCCCTTAATTCGTGTACTTTTATTATTAAATCAGGTATCAAAATAAGAATTGTATTTTCAAAAGTTATCTATACGAATAAGTTAAATATCTTTTTGTTTAAGTTAAGAACCTTTTATTCAAATCATTTACCTTAATTTTATCTCAAACTTTGCCTATAATTTATTTTATCTAGATCACGATTTTACTTGCGAATGTGAATAAAATTACTTTACTAGAAAACATCTTTTAATTCATTAAACTTGTTTCCTCTAAATTTATAAACAAACTATTAAACAATTTTAACCTGTTTACTAACCTTAAAAGACAATCCAGTCTGCTAACTACATTTTATTCTGGTTCACAGTCTAATGAACCAAATAGTTTTGCACGACTTTATATATATAGCAGACTGGACTTAATTTGACACGTACTATTTTGTTACTCAATACTATAGCTTTCTTTGATCTCTTTTAATAAATAATTTTTATTAATAAATGTTATCTTTAAATATCACGCATTTTTGCATCATTATATTTTACCTAATACAATTCGCCATAAATTGCTTCATTAAAAAAATGGTTACATTAAATGTGCCACCAAATTGAACACAAGCCAATATCTGTTCCATGCAACTGTGATTAATTTAAGTATGGTGTACATGAAGTTATATAGTAACAAATGTTTAAAAAGATAACAGGAGTGACATAGGAGAAACATGAACAGTCTGACCCGTGACACACAAAAAACAAACATAAAAGACAGCAACCATCGACAACCACTGAATTAAGGGCTCTTGACTATGTTTATGTGCATGTTGAGTTGAACTTTTAAAAACTGTTTACTTTTCAAGGCGTAAAGAATTTATCAAGCAAGTCCTTAACGCCTTGCAAACGGTTTATCAAAATTCAACTCGACAAGCATCTGCAGTGTGCGGGATTCGCACTCACAACATCCATAAAACATGTCATACTAATAATAACTGCGTAATTATAACAATTATACACACATTGTACTCTAAAAATTGTGTTTAGAGCCTAAACACTTTCCTAAACACATTTGTGAAACCGATTTTTGACATGTTTTAAATCTAAACATGTTTAATATGTAATGTGTTAACAGCCTAAACGTGTCAAGCTATAACGTGCTTAGACTGTAAACATGTTTAGATGTAAAGTGTTTAAACTAGAAACATGTTTTGCTAAAAAGTGCATAGACTGTAAACAAATTTAGTTGTAAAGTGTTGTATCTGGAAACATGTTTAGTTCTGAAGTGTTTTGTCAGGAAACACGTTTAGCTGTGAAGTGTTTTGAATGTAAACATATTTAGACCATAAAAGGTCGTGAAGAGACATGTTTATCGTTTTAGTGCGATAAGCCGTTACTTCATTAGACCCCAAATAAACTAATATTCCGGAAGACTAGACTGTAAAACGTATGATAGCTCTCAATAAAACATGTTTTCATACCATCACAAAAGGAGCCAAACGCATCAAACTAAGAAACATGAATTTCCAAATCTAATTGATTGTGACTAATACCTTTTTCAATCTGAATGAGTATTTTCTTTAATTCATTTATTGCATTTTTTCTTCATTTCAAATATTCATTAAACAGTCTAGAACTTTTGAAATGAAATTATTATTATACTCATTCTAGGATTAAAAACAAAATTACAACATATAAAACAAAGGAATTTATGTAATTGTTTATTTCCAGTTAATCATTGAACACATCAAATAGAAACTCATAAAATCATAAATTGATATCAACGTACATATACATAATATTGACCAATCAAAACAATTTGAAAATGTCCTGTTTTCATTTTACAAGTCAATAAGAGCTTCTCCTTTCTTAGAACCCAACTGCTGTTCACTGGCCTGAAAGATAGAAAAATATTGATAAGCAACTAGTATAAGTAGAATTAATCTAAAAATATAAGTATACGAACAACACCAAAAAGTAATGGCATGATTAAAGATCAAGATAACATTAGAGCCGTGGTATATAAAAGCATATAAATGTACTGATGAGTCAATTGATATTTTTAATATAAAACTTCTTTTCAAGCTAAATATCATTCATTTGATCAAATATATATTCACATTTTTAAAATCAAATACACTTCGGATTCCTACCTAGCAATATAGTTGATACTGTGCATTATCTCCTCTTTTAGCATGTCAAGACAAATGATTTCCTCTGCACTTCTCTCATCTAGAATAAAACAATACATATCAATAAAAATATATAAAAAAGCACAACCGCTAATAACTATTGAAGAAAAACAAGCGTATTTTTATTTATTTTGAGCAAATGTTGATTGTGCATAAGCCATTTAGGAAGTGCTTACTAAAACAATGAACTCGATATGACACTGGTTTTGCGAATGATGCACTCGGCAGATTCCGCTTCCCTTCATGTTCCATTATAATCTGCCGAGGAGTACCAAATGAAAATTGTCCAAGAACATATTCAGTGGCGGATCCAGGAGGAGGGTTCCGGGGGTTGGACCCCCCCCCCCCCCCCCCCCCCGTTTTTTTTTTGGACGATCAATGCATTTGAATGGGGACATATAGTTGGAACCCAATCGTAACTACTAGGCCGTTCTCGCTATGCAGTACAATAATTTATTCGTGTAATCAGAAAGGCCGAGTATTTCCAATTGAGATGGATCCCCCCTTTTGTCCTGGGTTTGGATCCCCTTTTTTAACATGGCTGGATCCGCACCTGATATATATATAAAATAATAAGTGCTAGCTTGCATGATAGAACATTAAACAACTCTTATCTTTACACAAGATAGTTTGAACACTAAAAGCTCTTACAAGCACTTATTTCGTGTGATGGTTCCCTCTTTTTCTTTTCCTGCATTGACTATACGGTAGTGTACTTGTAAATAATACTTATAACTGTCAATAATCATTAAAAATTGGCAGTACAAAATAAAAATCAGTATAGTTATAACTCCTTACCTTTCTGAAACAGTTAAGTTACGGTCAGTTATGGTCAAAAGTAAACAGCGTTGCCTTTGATTTCGGGTTAATTCTTTGTTTCTTTTTCCCGCTCAAAAATTAGCACGTGGTATACATGCCGTCTTCGTCCTTAATGTGTTGTAATTCTAAACGTCTTTAGGAAAGTGTCTAAATATTGAAAGTGCGTAGAATTTAAACCGTTTAGCTTCATATATTTGACGATGAAGCTAAACATGTTTAGCACAACAACATGTTTATTGCAAAGTGACATGTTTAGCGCGAAGTGCTGAGAGCCAAAACATGTTTAGTTTTTAATGCTTAGAAATTAAACACTTTACTAAGCACATAAGTCTTGCAACACGTTTAAATTCTAAGCACTATTTTTACAGTGTGGTTAGTTTGATAACTTTGTATAACATTTACTACAACAAAACATATGTCAAGTCTAATTTGTAACATTTGATGAGGGAATGAATGACAACATTGTTGTCTTCATACAGACATGTATAACATGCGTAATAGTTGATGGCACAATTTTGACACAGCAGTTGTCTTGCGTTTGACAGAAATAAAAACCAACGATTATGTGATATTATAATTATTTTAAGCATGTACAAATAGTCAGAAACCCTTAATTCAATAGTTGTCGTTGGTTGATGTATGTCATGTTTGTGTTCTGTGTGTCACATGTCAAACTGTTGATTTTTTTCTCCCAGTTATTTCATATTTTTTTCATGTTGAGGTCGGGATCCCGCTTACATGTTTAACCCCGCAACAGTCTGTGTGTATGAGCCTGTCACAAGTCAGAAGCCTGTAATGCAGTGGTTGTCATTTTTTTATGTGTTACCTATTTTGTGCTTTAATAAGGCCGTTAGTTTACTCGTTTGAACTGTTTTTCATTGTCCTTTCGGAGCCTTTTATAGCTGACTATGCGGTATGGGCTTTGCCCATTGTGGAAGGCCGTACGGTTACCTGTGTCATTTTGGTCTCTTGTGGACAGTTGTCTCATTGGCAATCGTAACACATCTTTGTTTTCATATATAGTGACTAACGATCATGTTTGGTATCTGTTTTCTGCTTAACAATCACATCACTTGTCCTTATTTTTCTACATACACTTTATAGGCCGTTTAATTCTGAGGGTGGGGTTCGTGTTACTTAGTCTTTAGTCTCGATGTTGTGTCTTGTGTACTATTATTTGTCTGTTGGTCTTTTTCCTTTCTAGCCATGGCGTTGTAAGTTTATTTCCAATCTATGAGTTTGACTGTCCCTCTGGTATCTTTCACCTCTCTATTAATTCTGATATTTTAGAGATAGGTGCTATTAACAAAAGCGTTGAACGCTTCAAAACCATACCCAAGAGCACATTCGTAAATCTAATACTGGAAATTGTTTTGAATTTGTACAAGTGTAATATTTAAGAGACTTGGACATCATTTAATGATGTATTTTGCACTTATATTTCTGTTTCGAATGCGGGTGGGAGTACTAGGTTATGTTGGCTGTCACTTCAAATTTAAATCTGCCGATACATCTGAATACCGTGCAATTAAATCGGTAGATAAATCACGTACCTGGCATGAACAAGATGTAACAAGAAATAAGTTGTTCCGTTTATCAGATAACGTGTTATTAAAAAATTTCTTACTACAACCTCAAAAATAGAGAATACAAATATCTTGTTTATAGTGAACATGAGTTCACACCTAGTGCTCAGAATTTTCCGAGTTTTGCAGAAAAAGGAAAACAAATAAAAAAATAAAATAAAATGGCTTCAAGACAATTTCTTTTATAAGCAGCATTGTAAAAACATCCAAAATTTGCTATTCTAATCAAATATTGGAACGTTGACAAAAAAATTGAGACCACAGATTCCTTTTAAAATGAAAGATTAATTACTTAAATAATTGACAGCTTCACTGACTACTACATGTAAATATAAAATTTAAAGGTCACTATTTAGTCATCATAATATACTAAATTTGGCTCTTAAACATTAAATAGTCCAGTTTATTTCGTCTTATAGCACGTAGAAAATATGTAAACATTCAAAAATATTTTCGTTTTTTCCTTAACTTTGCAATATCAAGCTTTTGCTCTGTTTTTTTTTTTTTTATTGTGTATAAAATTCAACCCCTTAACACTTTGCATTATCGAGATCCACATTTATTTGATAATCCTTGTTCTAACCACATTTGACAACGTGCTCTGGAAGTGCTAATATAGCATTATAAAATTGAGAATGGAAATGAGGAATATTTCAAAGAGACAACAACCCGAGCAGACAATAGCCTAAGGCAACCCATTAGTTTTCAACGCAGCGAGAAAATCCCGCAGACGTAAGTGGTCCTTAGCTGGCCTCTAAATACAATTGTGTACTAGTTCAGTGAACATAGACGTCACACTAAACACTAAAACATATAAATGAACTAAAAATAAAACATACGAGACTAACAAAGGCCAGAGGCTCCTGACTGAGGACAGGCGCAAAAAAAAGCGGCGGAGTTAAACAAGTTTTGTGAGATCTCAACCCTCCCCCTATACGTCTAGTCAATGTAAAATAAAGAAACCCATAGTATTACGCACTCAGTTTAAAAGTTTCAAATTGTCAGCTGAAGTCATGTTGATTACAGGATCATGGCAAAACAAACCGTTCTTATAATAGATCACATTTCTATATATTTGTCACGGAGAAAATGCACATGAAGGTTATAAATCGTTTTTTGCATATAAGAACCTGAAATTCCTATTTTTCACTCAACAAAATTGCAGAATATTTTATTTTTGAAAGAGTACTATATTCTCATTAGTATCAACACATAATAGAATCGGGTCTGATAATGCTCCGTTCATCTTTTGGTTCTAAAGACCTTTTGGATTCTCATAATACACACCTTCAAAATGTTGTAAGTGGAAACAACTACAAAACAGAGAGTATTCCAAAGTGTTTTCAGGTCCTTTTTAGCGAAGCATGGATACATAATATAGGCATCAAGAAGACTGGACAACATTATACATAAGAATAAAGTTGAGTAAGAAGAGAATCAAAATTTGAGAACAATACATGCTATCTAAACTAGATATGTTTTACTTTAAATTTGAGGACAACATGTTGGTTTTCCTAACAAATTGAAAATATCGTTTGTTTAACATTTAAGATTATTTATATTATGTTCCTAAATCTGACACGATGCATGTACATGCACATAGGCGGAAATGTTAATGTACATATCATGTAAAACTTGGAATTAGCATATTGATATACATATTTATAATTATTTGCATCGTTGCTATGTTTTACATGTAGCTGTTAACATCTTTTTTTATAGAGTGCCTGAAACAAGAAATAAATCATATTTGCACAGCATGAAATGTTTAGATAATGTTAAAAAAGTTTTACTGCGCTAATGGAACAATAAAGTGTTGAAATACAGACGATAAAACCTACAAAAACTACACACAGACAAATAAATAATAGAGAAGAACTTACAACATGTCGAATTACCTCAGTCTGCTCAATGACATATAAACTACGTACACTAACTGTAAAAATGGCGAATTTTCGCAGGGTTTAAATTTTGCGATTTTAATATCCAAACCGGTTTTGGAAATTTTATATTTGTGCATTTTTTTCATTCATATTAATAAAATTCAACAATATTTTGTTTTCTTTCAAATGTGATCATGAATTTGCTCATCAGCTCACTCACAGTTAGAGCACGTGTTCAACACTGCATATGCAAGGAGTATAGGTAGTG
>NW_027268597.1:0-32200 GCF_963676685.1 Mytilus edulis | reverse complement strand
GTGAGCCATCAATCTTTCGTTTGTGCATTGGGGTCTATTAAGGGGTATTTTGGGAGGTATAAAGGAGGGAGGGGTTTACTATAGAACTCTATGGGATTTTGTTTTATAAAATTTTCAAATGAATATAACTTGAAAACTGTAAGTGATAGACACATGCAGTCTTCAGAAATGAATAAAGAACAATAAAACAAATCACATGAAATATAGGGGGAGTCTCTAGGGGGTCATCCCCACCCCCTTCAATTTGAGAATATGCTTTTATCATGTAAACGGTCCAGATCCCCACCCCTAAACCATATATATTCTTGAATGGGACGATAAAACAAATCAAATGAAATTAAAGGAAAGTCCCCGGGGGTCATGACTTTCAGTATACATCACCCCCTCTTGTTTGAAATCTTGTGAACGGTCAACATCCCCACCCCTTAACCATATATATTATTGAATGGGACGATAAAACAAATCAAATGAAATTAAAGGGAAGTCCCCGGGGGTCATTCCCACCCCGTTCAATTTGAGAATGTGCTATTATCTTGTAAACGGTCCAGATCCCCACCCCTAAACCATATATATTCTTGTAGGGGACAATAAAACAAATGAAATGATATAAAAGGAAAGTTCCTAGGGGGTCAGCCCACCCCCTCTTGTTTGAAAACTTGTAAACGGTCAACATCCCCACCCCTGAACCATATATATTCTTGTATGGAACAATAAAACTAATCAAATGAAATTAAAAGGGAGTTCCTGGGGGTCACCCTTACCCCGTTCAATTTGAGAATGTGCTATTATCTTGTAAACAGTCCAGATCCCCACCCCTAAACCATATATATTCTTGTAGGGGACAATAAAACAAATAAAATGAAATAAAAAGGAAGTCCCGAGGGGGTCACCCCACCCCCTCTTGTTTGAAAACTTGTAAACGGTCAACATCCCCACCCCTAAACCATATATTTGTTTGTAGGGGACAATAAAACAAATGAAATGAAATAAAAGGGAAGTCCTGAGGAGGTCACCTCACCCCCTCTTGTTTGAAAACTTGTAACGGTTAACATCATCAACCCTAAACCATATATATTCTTGTATGGGACAATAAAACATATCAAATGAAATGTACGTAAAGTACCTGGGGTCACCACCACCCCTTCCTGTTTGAATACTTGTAAATGGTGGAGATCCCCACCCCTAAGCCATATATATTCTTGTATGGGACAAAAAATCAAATCAAATGAATATGGGACCATATGAATGGCGAGTTATGAGAGCTTTGTTTGGGAGACTTCGTAACAGCATCCTGTTACAATTACTTCTTGTTTATTTTTATTTTAGCTCCACAAAAGTCTGATGCTTTTGGTGATTTGTGAAGAGGAATAGGAATACCCCCATCTGTAGTACCACAACCCAATGATCCTGCAGATAATGTGGTGGAGGACCTACTACAACCAGGTAAGGGGTGGAGTATTTCATCAGCACCATCAATTTAAATTTTTATCATGACAAGTGTAATAACTATCTGTCAATTAGATGTTAGAATATAGTCTTTCTTTTTATATTACTTTTGATGTAGAATCCTTCTCATAAATCTTTATAATTGATATCTTATCAACCTGTGTATTTGATTTATCACTTTAGCATCAAAAGTAGAAGTACCAAATGATTTGAATTTAAATTGAAAAACTTCTAATGATCAGAAGAGACGTGATCTTTGAAGCTATGTATACTAGTGAGTTGTCAAACCGAACTTTTGGTCAGCTATTATTTCTTTTATTTATGTATACGAAATTTGTAAATGTATGATTATGCCAATGAGACAAATTAATATCCATCAGACACCAAAGGATGAGGATGCACTATACAGTATTAGACAATGAGCAAAGCCCATACTGTGCTGAAAACTAAAAACGGCCTCACCATGACATAATGGGAAACAATACAAAAAATATTAAAATAACAAACAATAGCAGATACTTTGTGATATAAAATGCTCAATAGCAATAGGTGATGACTGACTGATTATCAATATTCACACATAATTATGCATAAACCACTCATATTTCTTTTATTTTTGCCTCATGCCTGTTCTACTAATTTCAGATGAATTTTTATGGTATTGTTTTGTCATTCCCTAAGAAAATGCACTCACTTTTGTTTGTAGACTTTTGTACATTGAATAAAAAAAAGATAAACAAATTTTGGCCATGTAATATAAGATATTTGATTCTCAGACTAGAAATGGAAAGAAAGATGATTGAAACAAAGTCAAATCAAACTTTAAAGCTTACAATTTTGTGAAATCTTCTGAACTTGTGATTGATTTTTGACCCAATTAAACTAGAAGATGTCATCTGATTGACCAATCTAGTGGTGACATCATGTATGTTTTTTTTTGCTGGAATGTGATATATAAAATATTAGATTAAAAAAAAACCAAAAAACAAACATCATAAATATAACGAATTTTAGTTGTAATGAATGAGATGATGATTTTAGACTTTTAAAAAGTGTGTCTTAAAAGAATAGATATATAGAAGAGAATACAGTATTATACAGGAAAACACTTTTCTGAGAATAAAATACTTAATTTTAGATGGCCTAGCCAATAAACAATTTCTTTTTACATTTCAATTGAGAATCTAAAAAAAACACTTGAATATACATGAATTTTGTTGTACAAGCACTTTGTTATTGTCCCAGACATTGACCCCAATTGAAGATAAATGAAACATTTTATGCACTGACTATCCCTATAGTTTCACCAGTCACTGTTGTATCAACATCAACAGTGTCAATTTAAATGCACTAGTTGCGCATTTTGACCATCAGTGTCTCATGAAGGTGGTAATGCCCTTTAGGGTAAGGTGTCAAACAGTCATTTTTGCCTACCATTAGCATCAAATTTGTTAAAACCTTACCGTGATTTTCAAAATATCCCTATTTTGATTCGTCAGATGTCTCAAAAAATTTTCGTTACCGTTATGTTTGGAAAAAAATATAGGGGGATTCGTCAAATTCAGCTGATTTTTTTATTGTCTCGCTTGACGGTGTCAAAAAGTGAGACATAGGTATGCTGTTTCCGGAGTCGGCAACGGCAGTGTCAACAATGTATTAGTTTGTGATTAGGTCTAGTTTAAGGTGACCAACTAGTAGTAAGTCAAAGATATTTGGTATGCAGTTGTATACGTATTGGCACATCTCATTACCATGGAGATTACTTGACCCCGTCCCTTCAGTTATGGTCTATTGACTTTGAAACTTTTGCTTAGTTTTCATGTATTAGTTAGTGATTAGGTCAGTTGATAGGGAACCAATAGTGTTAAAGTAATAATAATTGGTATGCAGTTGTATAAGCATCAGCACATCTCATTTCCATGGAGATTATTTGGCCCCGTCCCCTCATTCATGGTCTATTGACTTTGAAATTTTTGCTATGTTTTCATGTATTAGTTTGATTAGGTCAGTTTATGGGGAACCAGTAGTGGTAGGTCAATGATAATTGGTATGCAGTTGTATTAACATTGGCACATCTCATTACTTTGGAATTTTTTTTACCCTCCCCCTCAGTTATGGTTTATTGACTTTGAAGTTTTGCTTATTTTACATTTATGTGTTTAGTTTTGTTTAAAGAGAACTTAACTTAATGAAAAATCAATGGTATTTGGTATGCAGTTGTATTAGCATTGACACATTCATTTCCATGGAGATTGCTTAGCCATGTACCTTCAGTCATAGTGAATGGACTTTGAATATTTTCTTAACTTACATGTTAAAGTGTTTGCTATTTTTTATTTCAACATTTGCATTATCGAAATTACAAAAAAGCGTGACATATCTCTGAGATAACAGTTTACTGTCTAAAAGAAAGTGTATATTTTATCGTCATGCACTAAAAATTACTGTGAACGTCATTTGGCAAATTCTTTTACTGTTATACGTCATGAAGGTTTGCCAGTACCGACCTCTCTCATCATTGATACTTGAAGCTGAAACATTTGAAAATATTTAAGAGGTACTTCACTTATGTCGCAAATGATAGACCTTGTGGATTAAAATTGTAATGGCATGGGGGAATTTTTTTTTTGCAAGTTCTGTTATAATAGATGACCAGATACTGGGAAGTTGTAATTTTCATAGATTTTATTATTTACAAAATCATAAGTATAAGCTTTATTCCACTGAGAATAAAAATGTCGGAAGAATTAATTCTAAAATATAAAAACCCTCATGAAACAGAAAATCTGAATTTTTCGCAGAATAGGTTCTGGACCCTAGCTGAATGCATGCTGAACCAAATTTTGGGATCTAAAAAAGTGCTTCCTAATTCTGAACAAATACTGAAAACTTACTGAAATGTTCAGATTTGCTGAAAAAGTGCTGTAAAATTTTCAGAAAAGTTCAGACTGTGCTGAAAAATTCAGACATTGCTGAACTGAAGCTGAAAATAATTTGAACTGTTCAGTGATTGCTGAACTCCTCAGGCAAACATCTGCAACTGTTCTGAATTTTTTTTTATATCTTTGAACAATACTGAATTTTTCACAACAGCCCTGAAAACTTTCTTAACAGATTTTCAAGATCCTGAACTATTCGTAAACAAAACTGAAATCATTCTAAACAGAATAGATACTTGCTTAATTTTTCAGAGAGACATCTGAAAATGTGTTGAACTTTACAGACAGAGTTAAATCATTTTCTATGTTAAGTGGACCGTGAAATTGGGGTAAAAACTCTAATTTGGCATTAAAACTAGATAGATCATATCATTAGGAACATGTACATACTAAGGTTCAAGTTGTTTCAACTTCATCAAAAACTACCTTGACCAAAAACTTTAACCTAATGCAGGACAGACAGAAGGACGGATGAACTGACGCACCCACAGACTGGAAAACATAATTAATACATAAATAAAAATGAAGAAAATCCTTGAAATTATGTAGTGAACTTGTGCATATCATTGAGCACTGTCAGACTTAATTCAACCTATTTATAGAAAATCAGAGAAGGAAGGGGAATGTACTTGTTTTTTTACTTTTAAAAGGGAAAAAAAGAGGGTGGGTAGGGGTGACATATTTTTGCAAGTTTTGGTATGCAAATTTGTTTTTTTTTCAATCGGTCAGTGTTGTTGTGAAAATGTGGCAGTAATTAAAGTCCGTGTTTTGAAGCCGAAGTTTAACGATTGTCACCTGTTTGTCAACAATCGACAAAAAATCAACAAAAAAGCATGGAAAATGAGCATGTGTTTAACATGTAAATTCAGATAATAGTTTATTTTAAGGACATTTATGCGTGTTGTGATTACCGGATTTTTACGAGATGGGTCACACTGAGGTCACTTTGCATACGGGAAATATGTCGGGGGAATTGCTTCCTGGAAGGAAGCAATTAAAATAAAGTAAACTTCTTCTAAATATGAATAAATTAAAGAATTGACCCTTTCGAAATTGACCACTGGTCTAATTTCTCATTTCCCCCAAGTCATTAAATGTAATACATCTACATTTATTTCTCTCTCCACCGTCAATCTAACCCCCTTTATCGTAGCCACCTGCTATGAGATGAGCAACGCTTCATACCCTTATAGGAACTCATCTGGTTCCGGTTGGTTGACGGAGTGTCCATGTCCATGGGGCTTGGTCCATCTATACCAAGTGTCGTCGACAGGGCCTGGAGCTAAATTTCCCTTTGCTGAGTACTTGACTCTCAAGGGCCAAATTATTTATATGTTTTATTAATAAAAAATAGAAATTAAATAATCTTGTTGTCTGAGCAGCAAACTCATTGATATAATGTTCGGTTTACTAGATTCTCTGTTTCAATCTTAAAGGGATGTCTATGTCTGAAGGTCATGTTAAATGTCAGTTTGTCAACACTTTAGGAGTATGTTAAGAAATAAGTTACAAATACAGGGTATAAAGAACACCAGAGAACACCTAAACAAGAGAGCTACAAATACAGGGAATAAAAGAATACTAGAGGACACCTTAACAAGAGAGCTACAAATACAGGGTATAAAAGAATCACCAAGAACACCTCTTAAAAAGAGGAGTTCTTAAAAGTCACAGTTTACTGAATCATGAGAAACACCTAAACAAGAGGCAACTAGCTAAACAAGATACATGAATCATATCAATAAACCACAGAAATAGATTACAGACTTAACAATTAATAAGTCATCACTTGCTGCATCCATCGTTGTTGTCAATGTCATGGTTATTTCTGTTTCAATTGGGATTTCAGTCGTTTCTGTTATATCCCTAAGTCCTTGGAGTCATAGAATAAATTAAAATAAAGTAAACTTCTTCTAAATATGAATAAATTAAAGAATTTTCTTCACAAAAAAATATGTTCATAAGTTTTATAATGAAAACTATCCATTGAGTTATAAAAAACATATGCATTATTTTTTTTTATTTGAGGTTTCTTATGACTTTAACATATATTATAATCTGATTTTTATTTAAAATACATATGATTCTCAATTTCTGAATTAATAGAATTAAAAGTTCATCTATAATTCATAACTTACATGATTTGAAATAATTAAAAAATAAATTTCAAAGGGACCTTGGAGTACAGGAAAGATTCTGAAAGATTTTTTTAGTTTGAAAAATCGATCAAGACGCATGCTGCTTTTCCTCTACAGAAAATTGTTTTAAATCCCGTAACTTGAATTAAATTCTTGAAAAACCACAAGACTCAATTGACCTTGACATCATTTCATGGATGGTGGTAAGTTCAAGTTTTTGTAGGTTAATCGGTATCTGATACTTAATAATAATAATGAGCAGCAATAATTTGTCAACTATATTTGGTGTATGGAGTGTTTGTAAGATATATATCCAACTAGAAGGCGTTATTTGACTTTGACCTCATTTGCTCCGTTCTTTATAATCATTGTAGAGGTTTTCCATTGTTTATTCAGGGACACACACTATATGTACTATATATTGAAGAATTTGTCTTAGCAATATTATTAATGTTACTGTTATAGACACTAAATGTTTCAAGTGAAAGACGTGAGATTACATGTAGATTTACTGTACTGCTCCTTTCATGTGGCAACCTAACGGTGTACAATACTTGGCCCAAGTATCAACAACAGCATGGAAGCTTTCACTTTGGACAGTTAAAAGTTCATAACTTTTTGAAATTTTCAGTCCTCAATGCTCTTCAACTTTTCACTTGTTTGGCTTTTAAACTATTTTGATATATGCATCACTGATGAGTCTTATATATTCAGGGACACACACTATAAAAACCAATGGAAGCTTTCCTGAATTAGAACTGAAAATCATCTGAACATTTCCTGAAAAAATGTAAGCTAAGCTGAAAATGGTCTGAACCCATCCTGAACAATAGCTGAAGACTGAATAATGGCTGAGTATAGATTCTTTTAAATTTTTACTGAACATTTGCTTGAATATTCCTCTGTTTTGTTGAATATTCAAGAAAGAAATGCTGAAAAGTTTTTGAATGTTTACCTAAAGAGTCTTAGTTGATTTTTGTTTGAAAAAAATGGTGTTTTAAAGGTTCTGAATATTTCAAAATTCAGAATTACTGATAAATTATTTCCGAATATTGCTGAATTGTTACTGAAAATTTGCTAAAAACTTGCTGGAATGTGCCAAATTCAGCCATTTTTAAGCAAAAGGTTTTATAATAGGTTTTGAATGTTCATCAAGGTGTTCAGAAAAATTCATAAGTAATGCTGAATTATTTCTAAATATTGCTGAATATTAACTGAAAATTTCTTGCTGAATTGCTGAAAACTTGCTCAAATGTGCCAATTTGATTTCGAGCAGTAGAGGTTCAGAAAGAGATTGAAAGACATGAAGGGGATATATTAAATAACAAATATAAACATTCCCTGTGATAAAAAAAAAATGGACAGGATTTTATGAATTGAAAGATTAAACAAATTATTTAAATTCAAATTTGAAGACAAATTTCCTTTTTTACCAACACTTTGGAAGTGACATGTACTGACGGAATTTGACAGGAGTACGCCTATAGACATGGACAGATGTAGACGAACAATCATAGCATTTGAAATGATGCATCAAAAATTTAAGGGGGCTTTTCATACTTTTATGTCTTTTGATTTCTTTTTGATTTTGATTTTCATTTGTATATAGGTTACATTTCAAGCATCAGTATGCTATGAAGAGAGATGGTTGCCTTATTTATGTTTTTCACATCATTGTCTGGATTTTATTTGAATAGTTGGTCTGTTTTTATTATGACATGTTTTTTTGGGATACGATTGCTTTCAAGCAATCTGGGGACTTTTACCCGTTGACTCAGGGCTCATTCCCTCACGTCAACCGTTTTATTCTAAACATTCAGCAACATCTCAGATTCTTATGATTATCTTGCTTTAAAAGGTAAAAACAAGGCAAAAGGATTAAACATAAACAACATTCCTGTCAAGTTCTTCTCATAATCTTTATGTTTGATATTTCCCTTGACTTATATGCGTGTTTTTAACAACACGGAAAATCAGAATTAAGCAGTATTTATATTTAGTGTTTTATAAATTTAGAAACATGTCAGAGGGAATTCCCCAGTATTGATAAATGAGAGAGTTCTCTGAATTCCGATTATTCTATTTCTGTCATAAAAGAACTGAAGTGAAGTTTTTCTATATTTTACCGTTATGAAACTGATACTGTACTCTCATAAAGAAATGGAGACCCATTCGTCATATCATTTAATAAACGCTCTTGTTCCAAATCGCAAGTCGCGGGTTTGTTTATGTATTAATGCGCATGCGTATAGTTTTCTTTATTTCAAGGGGTATCAGATTGAGTAGTTGCTCTGGATTCCCCGCTTATTAATTAATTTGAAACTCATGGGATTCTCTTTATGTCTGTCTGCTATTGAGGGTTTAATATTGTTGTTGCATAATTTAAAATCATATGCATCATTTAAATTAAAATCAATGTAGTTTTACCTATAACACCCCTTCATCCGAAATGGAGTCTTCCATATTTTCGTTTAGAGTTGTCTCCCTTCCGAAAGTATTTCCCGTCAAAATCGAAATACAATACGACTACGACGGTCAAGAAAAATTTACTTGTTCGATGTCGATAAACGTCGTATTATATTAAGAACGATCTCAATTTAAACAGAGGAGTGTGTACGGAAAGGAGTCATGCCCACTGACCCAACGGAAATTAATATTTAAAGAGTTAGAAATGGGGTTCCTCCTAGAATTAACGGTGATAAGATACGAAGTGAAATACCTTCTCTCACTCTCAGTCTGAGCTCTTAGTGACTTCTGTGGAAAGTAAACTTGGAATTGATAATACACAAATAAAACACAATAAGTACATTGCTCATTCACTTGTATACAGGATTGGCTATTCTTAAAGGTATCAGGTCCGTTCGCGCCCAATACATTTTCGCACCCTTCACGTTTGCACCTCGCACGTTCGCACACAAAGTCCGTTCGCACCCAATTTTAATTCAAATTACAGTTGAATAATTAGAAAATCTTGATTGTTTTTTTAAATTGCTTTGATGTAAATACTGCATGTATTTAGCTTGGTATAAGTAAAACATTGAAGATTTTAAATGAAAAACACACAAGATAATTGTTTTTTTTTTTATAGCTTTGCCCCATTGATCCAAAACTATGGAACAAAAAATAAAAGCAATATACTTTCCAAAATATGATCAATTTATTCAACACAAAAAAAAAACCCGTCAGAATCTCACTTTATTTTGAAGAAATGAAATAAAGATGTAGTAATACACTAAATGAAATATGATTTATAAGGTTTATTTTGCACAAACAAAAAGTTGTCTTACTTTATTGTGTGACAATGACAACAACAAATACACATACTTATAGGAATACACTTGCCAAAACTTGATTACAAAGTTATTATAAATCTCAAACCAATAAAAATTGGTTGCGAATGTTTAGGGTGCGAAAGTGAATGGGAGCGAACGTGATAGGGTGCGAACATGAATGGCCGCAAACGGACCCGGATTCATTTTTAAAGTTGAGTGACTACTCAGATTATTACATTTGCATGTGCAGTTGAATTAGTTTACTATCCAGCTGTACCAGGATTTGCGGTCATAAATTTTTCGAGTCGGTTTTTTGTAGTCATACCCGAAAATCAACCAATGAAATTGCTTGATTTCTTGTTTCCAGCATGATTTTTGTGCTCCAAGCACTGAGCAAAGTTTTATGCCTTCAATGCCAGGGCTATCAAAAATGAGTGAGACTCACGCATGTTCATGCTTTTTTGCAGCAGTATCCTTGGATCTATGTTTTTTCCTCTTTGATCTTTTCAATTTTGGCCAAATCTCACGAATTTGCTTAATGAAAAGTTGGCTGAACTGCTATACATGTGTCAATGAAAACTATATGGCAATCGTATCCCTCAGAGCATTCTGCTCTTTGATTAGATATGTGTTGTTGCTATTTATTTCACAAATTTTGAATCAATAGTCAATACATTGAGTATATGTATGTTATTCTTGTCAGTAAACCGTTTGAGAAATTCATTGATAAACTGAGTTGATGATTTGATTTCGAGCAGTAGAGGTTCAGAAAGAGATTGAAAGACATGAAGGGGATATATTAAATAACAAATATAAACATTCCCTATGATAAAAAAAAATGGACAGGATTTTATTGATTGAAAGATTTAACAAGTTATTTAAATTCGAATTTAAAGACAAGTTTTCTTTTTTACCAACACTTTTGGAAGTGACATGTACTGACGGAATTGGACAGGAGTACGCCTATAGACATGGACAGATGTAGACGAACAATCACAGCATTTGAAATGATGCATCAAAAATTTAAAGGGTCTTTTCATACTTTCATGTCTTTTGATTTCTTTTTCATTTTGATTTTCATTTGTATATAGGTTACATTTCAAGCATCAGTTATGCTATGAAGAGAGACGGTTGGCTTATTTATGTTTTTCACATCTTTGTCTGGATTTTATTTGAATAGTTGGTCTGCTTTTATTATGACATTTGTTTTTTAGATATGTTTTGTTGCTATTTATTTCACAAATTGAGAAGCAATAGTCAATACACTGAGTATATGTATGTTATTCTTGTCAGTAAACTGTTTGAGAAATTTATTGATAAACTGAGTTGATGATTTGATTTCGAGGCAGTAGAGGTTCAGAAAGAGATTGAAAGACATGAAGGGGATATATTAAATAACAAATATAAACATTCCCTATGATAAAAAAAAATGGACAGGATTTTCTTAATTGAAAGATTAAACAAATTATTTAAATTCAAATTTGAAGACAAATTTCCTTTTTTACCAACACTTTTGGAAAAGACATGTACTGACGGAATTGGACAGGAGTACGCCTATAGACATGGACAGATGTAGACGAACAATCACAGCATTTGAAATGATGCATTAAAATTTAAGGGAGCTTTTCATACTTTCATGTCTTTTGATTTCTTTTTCATTTTGATTTTCATTTGTATATAGGTTACATTTCAAGCATCAGTTATGCTATGAAGAGAGATGGTTGCCTTATTTATGTTATTCACATCTTTGTCTGGATTTTATTTGAATAGTTGGTCTGTTTTTATTATGACATGTTTTTTTAGATATGTTTTGTTGCTATTTATTTCACAAATTGTGAAGCAATAGTCGATACACTGAGTATATGTATGTTATTCTTGTCAGTAAACTGTTTGAGAAATTTATTGATAAACTGAATTGATGATTTGATTTCGAGCAGTAGAGGTTCAGAAAGAGATTGAAAGACATGAAGGGGATATATTAAATAACAAATATAAACATTCCCTATGATATAAAAAAAAAAAATGGACAGGATTTTATTAATTGAAAGATTAAACAAGTTATTTAAATTCGAATTGAAAGACAAATTTCCTTTTTTACCAACACTTTTGGAAGTGACATGTACTGACGGAATTGGACAGGAGTACGCCTATAGACATGGACAGATGTAGACGAACAATCACAGCATTTTAAATGATGCATCAAAAATTTAAGGGGGCTTTTCATACTTTCATGTCTGTTGATTTCTTTTTCATTTTGATTTTCATTTGTATATAGGTTACATTTCAAGCATCAGTTATGCTATGAAGAGAGATGGTTGCCTTATTTATGTTTTTCACATCTTTGTCTGGATTTTATTTGAATTGATGGTCTGTTTTTATTATGACATGTTTTTTTAGATATGTTTTGTTGCTATTTATTTCACAAATTGTGAAGCAATAGTCAATACACTGAGTATATGTATGTTATTCTTGTCAGTAAACTGTTTGAGAAATTTATTGATAAACTGAGTTGATGATTTGATTTCGAGCAGTAGAGGTTCAGAAAGAGATTGAAAGACATGAAGGGGGATATATTAAATAACAAATATAAACATTCCCTATGATAAAAAAAAAAATGGACAGGATTTTATTAATTGAAAGATTAAACAAATTATTTAAATTCAAATTTGAAGACAAAATTTCCTTTTTTACCAACACTTTTCGAAATGACATGTACTGACGGAATTGGACAGGAGTACGCCTATAGACATGGACAGATGTAGACGAACAATCACAGCATTTGAAATGATGCATCAAAAATTTAAGGGGGCTTTTCATACTTTTATGTCTTTTGATTTCTTTTTGATTTTGATTTTCATTTGATTATAGGTTACATTCAAGCATCAGTTATGCTATGAAGAGAGATGGTTGCCTTATTTATGTTTTTCACATCTTTGTCTGGATTTTATTTGAATAGTTGGTCTGTTTTTATTATGACATGTTTTTTTAGATATGTTTTGTTGCTATTTATTTCACAGATTCTGAAGCAATAGTCAATACACTGAGTATATGTATGTTATTCTTGTCAGTAAACTGTTTGAGAAATTTATTGATAAACTGAGTTGATGATTTGATTTCGAGCAGTAGAGGTTCAGAAAGAGATTGAAAGACATGAAGGGGATATATTAAATAACAAATATAAACATTCCCTATGATATAAAAAAAAAAAATGGACAGGATTTTATTAATTGAAAGATTAAACAAGTTATTTAAATTCGAATTGAAAGACAAATTTCCTTTTTTACCAACACTTTGGAAGTGACATGTACTGACGGAATTGGACAGGAGTACGCCTATAGACATGGACAGATGTAGACGAACAATCACAGCATTTGAAATGATGCATCAAAAATTTAAGGGGGCTTTTCATACTTTCATGTCTGTTGATTTCTTTTTCATTTTGATTTTTCATTTGTATATAGGTTACATTTCAAGCATCAGTTATGCTATGAAGAGAGATGGTTGCCTTATTTATGTTTTCACATCTTTGTCTGGATTTTATTTGAATTGATGGTCTGTTTTTATTATGACATGTTTTTTTAGATATGTTTTGTTGCTATTTATTTCACAAATTGTGAAGCAATAGTCAATACACTGAGTATATGTATGTTATTCTTGTCAGTTAACTGTTTGAGAAATTTATTGATAAACTGAGTTGATGATTTGATTTCGAGCAGTAGAGGTTCAGAAAGAGATTGAAAGACATGAAGGGGATATATTAAATAACAAATATAAACATTCCCTATGATAAAAAAAAAATGGACAGGATTTTATTAATTGAAAGATTAAACAAATTATTTAAATTCAAATTTGAAGACAAATTTCCTTTTTTACCAACACTTTTCGAAATGACATGTACTGACGGAATTGGACAGGAGTACGCCTATAGACATGGACAGATGTAGACGAACAATCACAGCATTTGAAATGATGCATCAAAAATTTAAGGGGGCTTTTCATACTTTTATGTCTTTTGATTTCTTTTTGATTTTGATTTTCATTTGATTATAGGTTACATTTCAAGCATCAGTTATGCTATGAAGAGAGATGGTTGCCTTATTTATGTTTTTCACATCTTTGTCTGGATTTTATTTGAATAGTTGGTCTGTTTTTATTTATGACATGTTTTTTTAGATATGTTTGTTGCTATTTATTTCACAGATTCTGAAGCAATAGTCAATACACTGAGTATATGTATGTTATTCTTGTCAGTAAACTGTTTGAGAAATTTATTGATAAACTGAGTTGATGATTTGATTTCGAGCAGTAGAGGTTCAGAAAGAGATTGAAAGACATGAAGGGGATATATTAATAACAAATATAAACATTCCCTATGATAAAAAAAATGGACAGGATTTTATTAAATGAAAGATTAAACAAATTATTTAAATTCAAATTTGAAGACAAATTTCCTTTTTTACCAACACTTTTGGAAGTGACATGTACTGACGGAATTGGACAGGAGTACGCCTATAGACATGGACAGATGTAGACGAACAATCACAGCATTTGAAATTGATGCATCAAAATTTAAGGGGGCTTTTCATACTTTCATGTCTTTTGATTTCTTTTTCATTTTGATTTTCATTTGTATATAGGTTACATTTCAAGCATCAGTTATGCTATGAAGAGAGATGGTTGCCTTATTTATGTTTTTCACATCTTTGTCTGGATTTTATTTGAATAGTTGGTCTGTTTTTATTTATATCACATGTTTTTTAAGATATGTTTTGTTGCTATTTATTTCACAAATTGTGAAGCAATAGTCAATACACTGAGTATATATATGTTTTGGAAGTGACATGTACTGACGGAATTGGACAGGACCTGTTGGTGATCCTCTGCTGTTGTTTTTTTATTTGGTCGGGTTGTTGTCTCTTTGACACATTCCCCATTTCCATTCTCAATTTTATTCTTGTCAGTAAACTGTTTGAGAAATTTATTGATAAACTGAGTTGATGATTTGATTTCGAGCAGTAGAGGTTCAGAAAGAGATTGAAAGACATGAAGGGGATATATTAATAACAAATATAAACATTCCCTATGATAAAAAAAAATGGACAGGATTTTATTTAATGGAAAGATTAAACAAATTATTTAAATTCAAATTTGAAGACAAATTTCCTTTTTACCAACACTTTTCGAAATGACATGTACTGACGGAATTGGACAGGAGTACGCCTATAGACATGGACAGATGTAGACGAACAATCACAGCATTTGAAATGATGCATCAAAAATTTAAGGGGGCTTTTCATACTTTTATGTCTTTTGATTTCTTTTTCATTTTGATTTTCATTTGATTATAGGTTACATTTCAAGCATCAGTTATGCTATGAAGAGAGATGGTTGCCTTATTTATGTTTTTCACATCTTTGTCTGGATTTTATTTGAATAGTTGGTCTGTTTTTATTATGACATGTTTTTTAAGATATGTTTTGTTGCTATTTATTTCACAAATTGTGAAGCAATAGTCAATACACTGAGTATATATATGTTTTGGAAGTGACATGTACTGACGGAATTGGACAGGACCTGTTGGTGATCCTCTGCTGTTGTTTTTTTATTTGGTCGGGTTGTTGTCTCTTTGACACATTCCCCATTTCCATTCTCAATTTATTCTTGTCAGTAAACTGTTTGAGAAATTTATTGATAAACTGAGTTGATGATTTGATTTCGAGCAGTAGAGGTTCAGAAAGAGATTGAAAGACATGAAGGGGATATATTAAATAACAAATATAAACATTCCCTATGATAAAAAAAAATGGACAGGATTTTATTAATTGAAAGATTATAAACAAGTTATTTAAATTCAAATTGAAGACAAATTTCCTTTTTTACCAACACTTTTGGAAGTGACATGTACTGACGGAATTGGACCAGGAGTACGCCTATAGACATGGACAGATGTAGACGAACAATCACAGCATTTGAAATGATGCATCAAAAATTTAAGGGGGCTTTTCATACTTTCATGTCTTTTGATTTCTTTTTGATTTTGATTTTCATTTGATTATAGGTTACATTTCAAGCATCAGTTATGCTATGAAGAGAATTGGTTGGCTTATTTATGTTTTTCACATCTTTGTCTGGATTTTATTTGAATAGTTGGTCTGTTTTTATTATGACATGTTTTTTTTAGATATGTTTTGTTGCTATTTATTTCACAAATTGTGAAGCAATAATCAATACACTGAGTATATGTATGTTATTCTTGTCAGTAAACTGTTTGAGAATTTTATTGATAAACTGAATTGATGATTTGATTTCGAGCAGTAGAGGTTCAGAAAGAGATTGAAAGACATGAAGGGGATATATTAAATAACAAATATAAACATTCCCTATGATAAAAAAAAATGGATAGGATTTTATTAAATGAAAGATTAAACAAATTATTTAAATTCAAATTTGAAGACAAATTTCCTTTTTTTACCAACACTTTTCGAAATGACATGTACTGACGGAATTGGACAGGAGTACGCCTATAGACATGGACAGATGTAGACGAACAATCACAGCATTTGAAATGATGCATCAAAAATTTAAGGGGGCTTTTCATACTTTCATGTCTTTTGATTTCTTTTTCATTTTGATTTTCATTTGTATATAGGTTACATTTCAAGCATCAGTTATGCTATGAAGAGAGATGGTTGCCTTATTTATGTTTTTCACATCATTGTCTGGATTTTATTTGAATAGTTGGTCTGTTTTTATTATGACATGTTTTTTTAGATATGTTTTGTTGCTATTTATTTCACAAATTGTGAAGCAATAGTCAGTACACTGAGTATATGTATGTTATTCTTGTCAGTAAACTGTTTGAGAAATTTATTGATAAACTGAGTTGATGATTTGATTTCAAGCAGTAGAGGTTCAAAAAGAGATTGAAAGACATGAAGGGGATATATTAAATAAACAAATATAAACATTCCCTATGATAAAAAAAAAATGGACAGGATTTTATTAATTGAAAGATTATAAACAAGTTATTTAAATTCAAATTTGAAGACAAATTTCCTTTTTTACCAACCACTTTTGGAAGTGACATGTACTGACGGAATTGGACAGGAGTACGCCTATAGACATGGACAGATGTAGACGAACAATCACAGCATTTGAAATGATGCATCAAAAATTTAAGGGGGCTTTTCATACTTTCATGTCTTTTGATTTCTTTTTCATTTTGATTTTCATTTGATTATAGGTTACATTTCAAGCATCAGTTATGCTATGAAGAGAGATGGTTGCCTTATTTATGTTTTTCACATCTTTGTCTGGATTTTATTTGAATAGTTGGTCTGTTTTTATTATGACATGTTTTTTAACCGGATTTTTGTGACAAAAATGTTGGTTATTGATTTGGGATGTACGGCGGGCGGGCGGTCGGTCGGGTTCGGAGCGGGCGGGCGGTCGGTCGGGTGGGCGGACGGGAATCAAATGTTGTCCGTGCATTAACTCATGAACCGTTCAACCAAAGCTTTTAAAATTTTAATATGTTGTTACTGACAACTAAATGAAGGTCAAGTTCAATAATGGCGATTTTGACTTTTACCGTTCAGGAGTTATGGTTCTTGAAAGATTGAAAAATGGAGTTTACAGTATTGTCCGTGCATTTACGCATGAACTGTTCTACCTAAGCTTCCCAAATTTTAATATGTTGTTACTGATGACAAAATGGAGGTCAAATTCAATAATGGCGATTTTGACTTTTACCGTTCAGGAGTTATGGTTCTTGATAGATTGAAAAATGGAGTTTCTAGTCATGTCCGTGCATTTACGCATGAACTGTTCTACCTAAGCTTCCCAAATTTTAATATGTTGTTACTGATGACAAAATGGAGGTCAAGTTTAATAATGACGATTTTGACTTTTACCGTTCAGGAGTTATGGTTCTTGAAAGATTGAAAATGGTGTTTCCAGTCGTGTCTGTGCATTTTCTCATGAACCATTCAACCAAAGCTTTGAAATTTTTATATGTTGTTACTGATGGCAAATTAAAAGTCAAGTTCAATTATGACGATTTTGACTTTTACTGTTCAGGAGTTATGGTTCTTGAAAGATTGTGAAATGGCGTTTCCATTCACGTTCTTGCATTTACTCATGAACCATTCAATCTAAGCTTTTCAAATTTTAAGATGTTGATACTGATGACAAAATGGAGGTCAAATTTGATATTGACGATTTTCACTTTCCCATTCATCAGTAATGGTTCTTGTGATATTGCCAGGACACAAATAAATATTAATAAATCCGGTTGCCGTCGTTGTGACAGCCTCTTGTTTAGATATGTTTTGTTGCTATTTATTTCACAGATTGTGAAGCAATAGTCAATACACTGAGTATATGTATGTTATTCTTGTCAGTAAACTGTTTGAGAAATTTATTGATAAACTGAGTTGATGATTTGATTTCGAGCAGTAGAGGTTCAGAAAGAGATTGAAAGACATGAAGGGGATATATTAAATAAAAAATATAAACATTCCCTATGATAAAAAAGAAATGGACAGGATTTTATTAATTGAAAGATTATAAACAAGTTATTTAAATTCAAATTTGAAGACAAATTTCCTTTTTTACCAAACACTTTTGGAAGTGACATGTACTGACGGAATTGGACAGGAGTACGCCTATAGACATGGACAGATGTAGACGAACAATCACAGCATTTGAAATGATGCATCAAAAATTTAAGGGGGCTTTTCATACTTTTATGTCTTTTGATTTCTTTTTCATTTTGATTTTCAGTTGATTATAGGTTACATTTCAAGCATCAGTTATGCTATGAAGAGAGATGGTTGCCTTATTTATGTTTTTCACATCATTGTCTGGATTTTATTTGAATACTTGGTCTGCTTTTATTATGACATGTTTTTTTAGATATGTTTTGTTGCTATTTATTCACAAATTGTGAAGCAATAGTCAATACACTGAGTATATGTATGTTATTCTTGTCAGTAAACTGTTTGAGAAATTTATTGATAAACTGAGTTGATGATTTGATTTCGAGCAGTAGAGGTTCAGAAAGAGATTGAAAGACATGAAGGGGATATATTAAATAACAAATATAAACATTCCCTTTGATAAAAAAAAAAATGGACAGGATTTTATTAATTGAAAGATTAAACAAATTATTCAAATTCAAATTTGAAGACAAATTTCCTTTTTTACCCAACACTTTTCGAAATGACATGGACTGACAGAATTGGACAGGAGTACACCTATAGACATGGACAGATGTAGATGAACAATCACAGCATTTGAAATGATGCATCAAAAATTTAAGGGGGCTTTTCATACTTTTATGTCTTTTGATTTCTTTTTCATTTTGATTTTCATTTGATTATAGGTTACATTTCAAGAATCAGTTATTCTATGAAGAGAGATGGTTGCCTTATTTATGTTTTTCACATCTTTGTCTGGATTTTATTTGAATAGTTGGTCTGTTTTTATTATGACATGTTTTTTTAGATATGTTTTGTTGCTATTTATTTCACAAATTGTGAAGCAATAGTCAAATATCAACTGTTTGAGAAATTTATTGATAAACTGAGTTGATGATTTGATTTCGAGCAGTAGAGGTTCAGAAAGAGATTGAAAGACATGAAGGGGATATATTAAATAACAAATATAAACATTCCTATGATAAAAAAAAAATGGACAGGATTTTATTAATTGAAAGATTAAACAAATTATTTAAATTCAAATTTGAAGACAAATTTCCTTTTTTACCAACACTTTTCGAAATGACATGTACTGACGGAATTGGACAGGAGTACGCCTATAGACATGGACAGATGTAGACGAACAATCACAGCATTTGAAATGATGCATCAAAAATTTAAGGGGGCTTTTCATACTTTTATGTCTTTTGATTTCTTTTTCATTTTGATTTTCATTTGATTATAGGTTACATTTCAAGCATCAGTTATGCTATGAAGAGAGATGGTTGCCTTATTTATGTTTTTCACATCTTTGTCTGGATTTTATTTGAATAGTTGGTCTGTTTTTATTATGACATGTTTTTTTAGATATGTTTTGTAGCTATTTATTTCACAAATTGTGAAGCAATAGTCAATTATCAACTGTTTGAGAAATTTATTGATAAACTGAGTTGATGATTTGATTTCGAGCAGTAGAGGTTCAGAAAGAGATTGAAAGACATGAAGGGGATATATTAAATAACAAATATAAACATTCCCTATGATAAAAAAAAATGGACAGGATTTTATTAATTGAAAGATTAAACAAATTATTTAAATTCAAATTTGAAGACAAATTTCCTTTTTTACCAACACTTTTCGAAATGACATGTACTGACGGAATTGGACAGGAGTACGCCTATAGACATGGACAGATGTAGACGAACAATCACAGCATTTGAAATGATGCATCAAAAATTTAAGGGGGCTTTTCATACTTTTATGTCTTTTGATTTCTTTTTCATTTTGATTTTCATTTGATTATAGGTTACATTTCAAGCATCAGTTATGCTATGAAGAGAGATGGTTGCCTTATTTATGTTTTTCACATCTTTGTCTGGATTTTATTTGAATAGTTGGTCTGTTTTTATTATGACATGTTTTTTTAGATATGTTTTGTTGCTATTTATTTCACAAATTGTGAAGCAATAGTCAATTATCAACTGTTTGAGAAATTTATTGATAAACTGAGTTGATGATTTGATTTCGAGCAGTAGAGGTTCAGAAAGAGATTGAAAGACATGAAGGGGATATATTAAATAACAAATATAAACATTCCCTATGATAAAAAAAAATGGACAGGATTTTATTAATTGAAAGATTAAACAAATTATTTAAATTCAAATTTGAAGACAAATTTCCTTTTTTACCAACACTTTTCGAAATGACATGTACTGACGGAATTGGACAGGAGTACGCCTATAGACATGGACAGATGTAGACGAACAATCACAGCATTTGAAATGATGCATCAAAAATTTAAGGGGGCTTTTCATACTTTTATGTCTTTTGATTTCTTTTTCATTTTGATTTTCATTTGATTATAGGTTACATTTCAAGCATCAGTTATGCTATGAAGAGAGGTGGTTGCCTTATTTATGTTTTTCACATCTTTGTCTGGATTTTATTTGAATAGTTGGTCTGTTTTTATTATGACATGTTTTTTTAGATATGTTTTGTTGCTATTTATTTCACAAATTATGAAGCAATAGTCAATTATCAACTGTTTGAGAAATTTATTGATAAACTGAGTTGATGATTTGATTTCGAGCAGTAGAGGTTCAGAAAGAGATTGAAAGACATGAAGGGGATATATTAAATAACAAATATAAACATTCCCTATGATAAAAAAAAAAATGGACAGGATTTTATTAATTGAAAGATTAAACAAGTTATTTAAATTCGAATTGAAAGACAAATTTCCTTTTTTACCAACTCTTTTGGAAGTGACATGTACTGACGGAATTGGACAGGAGTACGCCTATAGACATGGATAGATGTAGACGAACAATCACAGCATTTGAAATGATGCATCAAAAATTTAAGGGGGCTTTTCATACTTTCATGTCTGTTGATTTCTATTTCATTTTGATTTTCATTTGTATATAGGTTACATTTCAAGCATCAGTTATGCTACGAAAAGAGATGGTTGCCTTATTAATGTTTTTCACATCTTTGTCTGGATTTTATTTGAATTGATGGTCTGTTTTTATTATGACATGTTTTTATGCCCCACCTACGATAGTAGAGGGGCATTATGTTTTCTGGTCTGTGCGTCCGTTCGTTCGTTTGTCCGTTCGTTCGTTCGTTGGTCCGTCTGTCCCGCTTCAGGTTAAAGTTTTTGGTCGAGGTAGTTTTTGATGAAGTTGAAGTCCATTCGACTTCAAACTTGGTACACTTGTTCCATATGATATGATCTTTCTAATTTTAATGCCAAATTAGAGATTTTACCCCAATTTCACGGTCCACTGAACATAGAAAATGATAGTGCGAGTGGGGCATTCGTGTACTGAGGACACATTCTTGTTTTAGATATGTTTTATTGCTATTTATTTTACAAATTGTGAAGCAATAGTCAATACACTAAGTATATGTATGTTATTCTTGTCAGTAAACTGTTTGAGAAATTTATTGATAAACTGAGTTGATGATTTGATTTCGAGCAGTAGAGGTTCAGAAAGAATTTGAAAGACATGAAGGGGATATATTAAATAACAAATATAAACATTCCCTATGATAAAAAAAAAATGGACAGGATTTTATTGATTGAAAGATTAAACAAGTTATTTAAATTCGAATTGAAAGACAAATTTCCTTTTTTACCAACACTTTTGGAAGTGACATGTACTGACGGAATTGGACAGGAGTACGCCTATAGAGATGGACAGATGTAGACGAACAATCACAGCATTTGAAATGATGCATCAAAAATTTAAGGGGGCTTTTCATACTTTCATGTCTGTTGATTTCTTTTTCATTTTGATTTTCATTTGATTATAGGTTACATTTCAAGCATCAGTTATGCTACGAAGAGAGATGGTTGCCTTATTTATGTTTTTCACATCTTTGTCTGGATTTTATTTGAATTGATGGTCTGTTTTTATTATGACATGTTTTTTTAGATATGTTTTGTTGCTATTTATTTCACAAATTGTGAAGCAATAGTCAATACACTCAGTATATGTATGTTATTCTTGTCAGTAAACTGTTTGAGAAATTTATTGATAAACTGAGTTGATGATTTGATTTCGAGCAGTAGAGGTTCAGAAAGAATTTGAAAGACATGAAGGGGATATATTAAATAACAAATATAAACATTCCCTATGATAAAAAAAAAATGGACAGGATTTTATTAATTGAAAGATTATAAACAAGTTATTTAAATTCAAATTTGAAGACAAATTTCCTTTTTTACCAACACTTTTGGAAGTGACATGTTCTGACGAAATTGGACAGGAGTACGCCTATAGACATGGACAGATGTAGACGAACAATCACAGCATTTGAAATGATGCATCAAAAATTTAAGGGGGCTTTTCATACTTTCATGTCTTTTGATTTCTTTTTCATTTTGATTTTCATTTGATTATAGGTTACATTTCAAGCATCAGTTATGCTATGAAGAGAGATGGTTGCCTTATTTATGTTTTTCACATCTTTGTCTGGATTTTATTTGAATAGTTGGTCTGTTTTTATTATGACATGTTTTTTTTAGATATGTTTTGTTGCTATTTATTTCACAAATTGTGAAGCAATAGTCAATACACTGAGTATATTATGTATGTTATTCTTGTCAGTAAACTGTTTGAGAAATTTATTGATAAACTGAGTTGATGGTTTGATTTCGAGCAGTAGAGGTTCAGAAAGGGATTGAAAGACATGAAGGGGATATATTAAATAAAAAATATAAACATTCCCTATGATAAAAAAGAAATGGACAGGATTTTGTTAATTGAAAGATTATAAACAAGTTATTTAAATTCAAATTTGAAGACAAATTTCCTTTTTTACCAATATTTTTCGAAATGACATGTACTGACGGAATTGGACAGGAGTACGCCTATAGACATGGACAGATGTAGACGAACAATCACAGCATTTGATATGATGCATCAAAAATTTAAGGGGGCTTTTCATACTTTTATGTCTTTTGATTTCTTTTTCATTTTGATTTTCATTTGATTATAGGTTACATTTCAAGCATCAGTTATGCTATGAAGAGAGATGGTTGCCTTATTTATGTTTTTCACATCATTGTCTGGATTTTATTTGAATAGGTGGTCTGTTTTTATTATGACATGTTTTTTTAGATATGTTTTGTTGCTATTTATTTCACAAATTGTGAAGCAATAGTCAATTATCAACTGTTTGAGAAATTTATTGATAAACTGAGTTGATGATTTGATTTCGAACAGTAGAGGTTCAGAAAGAGATTGAAAGACATGAAGGGGATATATTAAATAACAAATATAAACATTCCCTATGATAAAAAAAAATGGACAGGATTTTATTAATTGAAAGATTAAACAAATTATTTAAATTCAAATTTGAAGACAAATTTCCTTTTTTACCAACACTTTTCGAAATGACATGTACTGACGGAATTGGACAGGAGTACGCCTATAGACATGGACAGATGTAGACGAACAATCACAGCATTTGAAATGATGCATCAAAAATTTAAGGGGGCTTTCCATACTTTTATGTCTTTTGATTTCTTTTTCATTTTGATTTTCATTTGATTATAGGTTACATTTCAAGCATCAGTTATGCTATGAAGAGAGATGGTTGCCTTATTTATGTTTTTCACATCTTTGTCTGGATTTTATTTGAATAGTTGGTCTGTTTTTATTATGACATGTTTTTTTAGATATGTTTTGTTGCTATTTATTTCACAAATTGTGAAGCAATAGTCAATTATCAACTGTTTGAGAAATTTATTGATAAACTGAGTTGATGATTTGATTTCGAGCAGTAGAGGTTCAGAAAGAGATTGAAAGACATGAAGGGGAATATATATATAATAAATATTAAATAACAAATATAAACATTCCCTATGATAAAAAAAAAAATAGACAGGATTTTATTAATTGAAAGATTAAACAAATTATTTAAATTCAAATTTGAAGACAAATTTCCTTTTTTACCAACACTTTTCGAAATGACATGTACTGACGGAATTGGACAGGAGTACGCCTATAGACATGGACAGATGAAGACGAACAATCACAGCATTTGAAATGATGCATCAAAAATTTAAGGGGGCTTTTCATACTTTTATGTCTTTTGATTTCTTTTTCATTTTGATTTTCATTTGATTATAGGTTACATTTCAAGCATCAGTTATGCTATGAAGAGAGATGGTTGCCTTATTTATGTTTTTCACATCTTTGTCTGGATTTTATTTGAATAGTTGGTCTGTTTTTATTATGACATGTTTTTTTAGATATGTTTTGTTGCTATTTATTTCACAAATTGTGAAGCAATAGTCAATTATCAACTGTTTGAGAAATTTATTGATAAACTGAGTTGATGATTTGATTTTGAGCAGTAGAGGTTCAGAAAGAGATTGAAAGACATGAAGGGGATATATTAAATAAAAAATATAAACATTCCCTATGATAAAAAAGAAATGGACAGGATTTTGCTAATTGAAAGATTATAAACAAGTTATTTAAATTCAAATTTGAAGACAAATTTCCTTTTTTACCAACACTTTTGGAAGTGACATGTACTGACGGAATTGGACAGGAGTACGCCTATAGACATGGACAGATGTAGACGAACAATCACAGCATTTGAAATGATGCATCAAAAATTTAAGGGGGCTTTTCATACTTTTATGTCTTTTGATTTCTATTTCATTTTGATTTTCATTTGATTATAGGTTACATTTCAAGCATCAGTTATGCTATGAAGAGAGATGGTTGCCTTATTTATGTTTTTCACATCTTTGTCTGGATTTTATTTGAATAGTTGGTCTGTTTTTATTATGACATGTTTTTTAAGATATGTTTTGTTGCTATTTATTTCACAAATTGTGAAGCAATAGTCAGTACACTGAGTATATATATGTTTTGGAAGTGACATGTACTGACGGAATTGGACAGGACCTGTTGGTGATCCTTTGCTGTTGTTTTTTTATTTGGTCGGTTTGTTGTCTCTTTGACACATTCCCCATTTCCATTCTCAATTTTATTCTTGTCAGTAAACTGTTTGAGAAATTTATTGATAAACTGAGTTGATGATTTGATTTCGAGCAGTAGAGGTTCAGAAAGAGATTGAAAGACATGAAGGGGATATATTAAATAACAAATATAAACATTCCCTATGATAAAAAAAAAATGGACAGGATTTTATTAATTGAAAGATTAAACAAATTATTCAAATTCAAATTTGAAGACAAATTTCCTTTTTTACCAACACTTTTCGAAATGACATGTACTGACGGAATTGGACAGGAGTACGCCTATAGACATGGACAGATGTAGACGAACAATCACAGCATTTGAAATGATGCATCAAAAATTTAAGGGGGCTTTTCATACTTTCATGTCTTTTGATTTCTTTTTCATTTTGATTTTCATTTGTATATAGGTTACATTTCAAGCATCAGTTATGCTATGAAGAGAGATGGTTGCCTTATTTATCTTTTTCACATCATTGTCTGGATTTTATTTGAATAGTTGGTCTGTTTTTATTATGACATGTTTTTTTAGATATGTTTTGTTGCTATTTATTTCACAAATTGTGAAGCAATAGTCAATACACTGAGTATATGTATGTTATTCTTGTCAGTAAACTGTTTGAGAAATTTATTGATAAACTGAGTTGATGATTTGATTTCGAGCAGTAGAGGTTCAGAAAGAGATTGAAAGACATGAAGGGGATATATTAAATAACAAATATAAACATTCCCTATGATAAAAAAAAAATGGACAGGATTTTATTAATTGAAAGATTAAACAAATTATTTAAATTCAAATTTGAAGACAAATTTCCTTTTTTACCAACACTTTTCGAAATGACATGTACTGACGGAATTGGACAGGAGTACGCCTATAGACATGGACAGATGTAGACGAACAATCACAGCATTTGAAATGATGCATCAAAAATTTAAGGGGGCTTTTCATACTTTTATGTCTTTTGATTTCTTTTTGATTTTTATTTTCATTTGATTATAGATTACATTTCAAGCATCAGTTATGCTATGAAGAGAGATGGTTGCCTTATTTATGTTTTTCACATCTTTGTCTGGATTTTATTTGAATAGTTGGTCTGTTTTTATTATGACATGTTTTTTTAGATATGTTTTGTTGCTATTTATTTCACAAATTGTGAAGCAATAGTCAATTATCAACTGTTTGAGAAATTTATTGATAAACTGAGTTGATGATTTGATTTCGAGCAGTAGAGGTTCAGAAAGAGATTGAAAGACATGAAGGGGATATATTAAATAACAAATATAAACATTCCCTATGATAAAAAAAAAAAATGGACAGGATTTTATTAATTGAAAGATTAAACAAATTATTTAAATTCAAATTTGAAGACAAATTTCCTTTTTTACCAATATTTTTCGAAATGACATGTACTGACGGAATTGGACAGGAGTACGCCTATAGACATGGACAGATGTAGACGAACAATCACAGCATTTGAAATGATGCATCAAAAATTTAAGGGGGCTTTTCATACTTTTATGTCTTTTGATTTCTTTTTTATTTTGATTTTCATTTGATTATAGGTTACATTTCAAGCATCAGTTATGCTATGAAGAGAGATGGTTGCCTTATTTATGTTTTTCACATCTTTGTCTGGATTTTATTTGAATAGTTGGTCTGTTTTTATTATGACATGTTTTTTTAGATATGTTTTGTTGCTATTTATTTCACAAATTGTGAAGCAATAGTCAATTATCAACTGTTTGAGAAATTTATTGATAAACTGAGTTGATGATTTGATTTCGAGCAGTAGAGGTTCAGAAAGAGATTGAAAGACATGAAGGGGATATATTAAATAACAAATATAAACATTCCCTATGATAAAAAAAAAATGGACAGGATTTTATTAATTGAAAGATTAAACAAATTATTTAAATTCAAATTTGAAGACAAATTTCCTTTTTTACCAACACTTTTCGAAATGACATGTACTGACGGAATTGGACAGGAGTACGCCTATAGACATGGACAGATGTAGACGAACAATCACAGCATTTGAAATGATGCATCAAAAATTTAAGGGGGCTTTTCATACTTTTATGTCTTTTGATTTCTTTTTGATTTTTATTTTCATTTGATTATAGATTACATTTCAAGCATCAGTTATGCTATGAAGAGAGATGGTTGCCTTATTTATGTTTTTCACATCTTTGTCTGGATTTTATTTGAATAGTTGGTCTGTTTTTATTATGACATGTTTTTTTAGATATGTTTTGTTGCTATTTATTTCACAAATTGTGAAGCAATAGTCAATTATCAACTGTTTGAGAAATTTATTGATAAACTGAGTTGATGATTTGATTTCGAGCAGTAGAGGTTCAGAAAGAGATTGAAAGACATGAAGGGGATATATTAAATAACAAATATAAACATTCCCTATGATAAATAAAAAATGGACAGGATTTTATTAATTGAAAGATTAAACAAATTATTCAAATTCAAATTTGAAGACAAATTTCCTTTTTTACCAACACTTTTCGAAATGACATGTACTGACGGAATTGGACAGGAGTACGCCTATAGACATGGACAGATGTAGACGAACAATCACAGCATTTGAAATGATGCATCAAAAATTTAAGGGGGCTTTTCATACTTTCATGTCTTTTGATTTCTTTTTCATTTTGATTTTCATTTGTATATAGGTTACATTTCAAGCATCAGTTATGCTATGAAGAGAGATGGTTGCCTTATTGATCTTTTTCACATCATTGTCTGGATTTTATTTGAATAGTTGGTCTGTTTTTATTATGACATGTTTTTTTAGATATGTTTTGTTGCTATTTATTTCACAAATTGTGAAGCAATAGTCAATACACTGAGTATATGTATGTTATTCTTGTCAGTAAACTGTTTGAGAAATTTATTGATAAACTGAGTTGATGATTTGATTTCGAGCAGTAGAGGTTCAGAAAGAGATTGAAAGACATGAAGGGGATATATTAAATAACAAATATAAACATTCCCTATGATAAAAAAAAAATGGACAGGATTTTATTAATTGAAAGATTAAACAAATTATTTAAATTCAAATTTGAAGACAAATTTCCTTTTTTACCAACACTTTTCGAAATGACATGTACTGACGGAATTGGACAGGAGTACGCCTATAGACATGGACAGATGTAGACGAACAATCACAGCATTTGAAATGATGCATCAAAAATTTAAGGGGGCTTTTCATACTTTTATGTCTTTTGATTTCTTTTTGATTTTTATTTTCATTTGATTATAGATTACATTTCAAGCATCAGTTATGCTATGAAGAGAGATGGTTGCCTTATTTATGTTTTTCACATCTTTGTCTGGATTTTATTTGAATAGTTGGTCTGTTTTTATTATGACATGTTTTTTTAGATATGTTTTGTTGCTATTTATTTCACAAATTGTGAAGCAATAGTCAATTATCAACTGTTTGAGAAATTTATTGATAAACTGAGTTGATGATTTGATTTCGAGCAGTAGAGGTTCAGAAAGAGATTGAAAGACATGAAGGGGATATATTAAATAACAAATATAAACATTCCCTATGATAAAAAAAAAAATGGACAGGATTTTATTAATTGAAAGATTAAACAAATTATTTAAATTCAAATTTGAAGACAAATTTCCTTTTTTACCAATATTTTTCGAAATGACATGTACTGACGGAATTGGACAGGAGTACGCCTATAGACATGGACAGATGTAGACGAACAATCACAGCATTTGAAATGATGCATCAAAAATTTAAGGGGGCTTTTCATACTTTTATGTCTTTTGATTTCTTTTTTATTTTGATTTTCATTTGATTATAGGTTACATTTCAAGCATCAGTTATGCTATGAAGAGAGATGGTTGCCTTATTTATGTTTTTCACATCTTTGTCTGGATTTTATTTGAATAGTTGGTCTGTTTTTATTATGACATGTTTTTTTAGATATGTTTTGTTGCTATTTATTTCACAAATTGTGAAGCAATAGTCAATTATCAACTGTTTGAGAAATTTATTGATAAACTGAGTTGATGATTTGATTTCGAGCAGTAGAGGTTCAGAAAGAGATTGAAAGACATGAAGGGGATATATTAAATAACAAATATAAACATTCCCTATGATAAAAAAAAAATGGACAGGATTTTATTAATTGAAAGATTAAACAAATTATTTAAATTCAAATTTGAAGACAAATTTCCTTTTTTACCAACACTTTTCGAAATGACATGTACTGACGGAATTGGACAGGAGTACGCCTATAGACATGGACAGATGTAGACGAACAATCACAGCATTTGAAATGATGCATCAAAAATTTAAGGGGGCTTTTCATACTTTTATGTCTTTTGATTTCTTTTTGATTTTTATTTTCATTTGATTATAGATTACATTTCAAGCATCAGTTATGCTATGAAGAGAGATGGTTGCCTTATTTATGTTTTTCACATCTTTGTCTGGATTTTATTTGAATAGTTGGTCTGTTTTTATTATGACATGTTTTTTTAGATATGTTTTGTTGCTATTTATTTCACAAATTGTGAAGCAATAGTCAATTATCAACTGTTTGAGAAATTTATTGATAAACTGAGTTGATGATTTGATTTCGAGCAGTAGAGGTTCAGAAAGAGATTGAAAGACATGAAGGGGATATATTAAATAACAAATATAAACATTCCCTATGATAAATAAAAAATGGACAGGATTTTATTAATTGAAAGATTAAACAAATTATTCAAATTCAAATTTGAAGACAAATTTCCTTTTTTACCAACACTTTTCGAAATGACATGTACTGACGGAATTGGACAGGAGTACGCCTATAGACATGGACAGATGTAGACGAACAATCACAGCATTTGAAATGATGCATCAAAAATTTAAGGGGGCTTTTCATACTTTCATGTCTTTTTATTTCTTTTTCATTTTGATTTTCATTTGTATATAGGTTACATTTCAAGCATCAGTTATGCTATGAAGAGAGATGGTTGCCTTATTTATCTTTTTCACATCATTGTCTGGATTTTATTTGAATAGTTGGTCTGTTTTTATTATGACATGTTTTTTTAGATATGTTTTGTTGCTATTTATTTCACAAATTGTGAAGCAATAGTCAATACACTGAGTATATGTATGTTATTCTTGTCAGTAAACTGTTTGAGAAATTTATTGATAAACTGAGTTGATGATTTGATTTCGAGCAGTAGAGGTTCAGAAAGAGATTGAAAGACATGAAGGGGATATATTAAATAACAAATATAAACATTCCCTATGATAAAAAAAAAATGGACAGGATTTTATTAATTGAAAGATTAAACAAATTATTTAAATTCAAATTTGAAGACAAATTTCCTTTTTTACCAACACTTTTCGAAATGACATGTACTGACGGAATTGGACAGGAGTACGCCTATAGACATGGACAGATGTAGACGAACAATCACAGCATTTGAAATGATGCATCAAAAATTTAAGGGGGCTTTTCATACTTTTATGTCTTTTGATTTCTTTTTGATTTTTATTTTCATTTGATTATAGATTACATTTCAAGCATCAGTTATGCTATGAAGAGAGATGGTTGCCTTATTTATGTTTTTCACATCTTTGTCTGGATTTTATTTGAATAGTTGGTCTGTTTTTATTATGACATGTTTTTTTAGATATGTTTTGTTGCTATTTATTTCACAAATTGTGAAGCAATAGTCAATTATCAACTGTTTGAGAAATTTATTGATAAACTGAGTTGATGATTTGATTTCGAGCAGTAGAGGTTCAGAAAGAGATTGAAAGACATGAAGGGGATATATTAAATAACAAATATAAACATTCCCTATGATAAAAAAAAAAAATGGACAGGATTTTATTAATTGAAAGATTAAACAAATTATTTAAATTCAAATTTGAAGACAAATTTCCTTTTTTACCAATATTTTTCGAAATGACATGTACTGACGGAATTGGACAGGAGTACGCCTATAGACATGGACAGATGTAGACGAACAATCACAGCATTTGAAATGATGCATCAAAAATTTAAGGGGGCTTTTCATACTTTTATGTCTTTTGATTTCTTTTTCATTTTGATTTTCATTTGATTATAGGTTACATTTCAAGCATCAGTTATGCTATGAAGAGAGATGGTTGCCTTATTTATGTTTTTCACATCTTTGTCTGGATTTTATTTGAATAGTTGGTCTGTTTTTATTATGACATGTTTTTTTAGATATGTTTTGTTGCTATTTATTTCACAAATTGTGAAGCAATAGTCAATTATCAACTGTTTGAGAAATTTATTGATAAACTGAGTTGATGATTTGATTTCGAGCAGTAGAGGTTCAGAAAGAGATTGAAAGACATGAAGGGGATATATTAAATAACAAATATAAACATTCCCTATGATAAAAAAAAATGGACAGGATTTTATTAATTGAAAGATTAAACAAATTATTTAAATTCAAATTTGAAGACAAATTTCCTTTTTTACCAACACTTTTCGAAATGACATGTACTGACGGAATTGGACAGGAGTACGCCTATAGACATGGACAGATGTAGACGAACAATCACAGCATTTGAAATGATGCATCAAAAATTTAAGGGGGCTTTTCATACTTTTATGTCTTTTGATTTCTTTTTGATTTTTATTTTCATTTGATTATAGATTACATTTCAAGCATCAGTTATGCTAT
>NW_027268596.1:0-34660 GCF_963676685.1 Mytilus edulis | reverse complement strand
AAATCATAACGTAGATGACAATATGGATAAGGTAAAGAATTGTACATGAAAGTAATTCCGGTACACAATGTACCTAATTTTTGTATAATCAAAATTATTCCTCTAAAATTGGAAGCCAGGGGTCCCAACAGATCTTGGCCATGTAAAAACGGTTTCTTTTAAAAAATACATTCTTTTATAATGCAAGAGATTTTTTTAGGTAGTTTTTTAGTCCTGTAAAATTTACCTTATTTTCACAGAGTTTTGTTCTGTACATATAGAGTTTTGTAAGGAGTATTATTAAGTTTTGTTCTCATATTATATCCTTTGTTACCTAAATTTCCAAATAAATAATATCTATATTGAATGGAATAAATATTTGTGTTTGGTTATAAATCAAATCACCAAGTTCAATCCATCAATCTTATATTTTATGGCATGTTTAAAATTTTTCTCAAGATCTTCAATAGCTTCATAAAAAAGTACATTTATCTGATTGTTTTATCTTAATTTTAAATAAAAATTCATTTGTGCCTATGATTCTGTGCACTGTTCTGTATTGGAACCGATGAAGTTTAGAGTTTTTTTTGTGGCGTAAAAAGACATACATGTATTATGCGCTTTTTTTAAATCATTTTATTTTGGTTTGATCTTAGAGACCATTTATCTTCACAGCTAGGCCTTGAATTGCCCTTTTCTAAGAAAACATAATACACATCTTTTGGTCCGTTATTTGATAAAAAAAAATTCTTATATTATTTGGTAGAATTGAACTGTATAAAGATTTTCATTAGAGATATTATATTTAAGAGAATAACTCCATTTTAAACTAGATTTAATTTCATGCATATTTTTGCATTGCTGAAAAGACATTAGTTTACCCTCATTATCTACAAGATCATTAATCAACAAAATACCGTTATCAGCCCAATCTTTATTTTTTGTATATAAAATATGTCATAAAATATCACAGTAATATACTGGTAGTGGAACATAGAAGAGATGTAACAGCATATTAGTATTATTTTTAAATATCACATCGTATTGGAACCGTTGTCAATTTCTTTAATAGAAGAACTTCGGTTTTTAAAACAAACAAAAAACATGTCTTCAGATTCCTCATTTCTATATTGTTCAATAAAATGGTAGTCATTCCAGCAGTTAATATTAACTAAACTGTTACGTAAGACTTCGTACCAATTGTTTATATTGTTAATCCCTCTTAGATTTAAATAATGGATCTTCCTCCTTCCATTTATGACGTTTAACATTCTTCGTCCTTGCTTTTTCTGACGTAGGCGGACGGACGAAGGAAGGTGTCAAAGGTCAAAAGGGACATGATTATGTTTGGAAACAAAAGGAAGGATGAGAAAGGATGACGACAACAGCTGTAACAAGAGGAAGGACAAAAGATGTATTTGTGCGTTCGCAAGAGGAAGGATGACACATGCCGAAACAAGAAAAAAGGAAGAATGGGTTAAGGTAAGGATTAGAGTTAGGGTTAGGAATAGGTTTAATATGTGTGCGTTTGCAAGAGGAAGGATGAGTCATGTAGTAATAAGAAAAAAGGAGGAAGATAATCGGTTACAAGAAAAAGAAATAAAACAAGAATATGTGCGTAACAAGATGAAAACAGACGGCGTGCAGTAACAAAGGAAAAGTGCAAGGAGGAAGGTAAACGATAACCAGAGGAATTGCGATGAGGAAGGTGTGCGGTAATAAAAGGAAGTAGGAAGGTTGGCGATAACAGGAGAATATGCTGTAACAAGAGGAAGAGGAGTGTGGTGTGTGAATCAAAGGAAATGGTTTGTAAATGATTTATTGACTAATATAATACATATTATAAAGTAAATGTCCACTGGATGCAAATACCAGATAAAGACCAAACGCCCAAAGCTCAAACACGCCCAAATTGGTTAACTCTCGTTAGTCTTTATTCTATGTCTAAACTTGTATCTAAACAGTTCATCATGTCTGCCAAGTATTTATCAAAGTCTTAAAAAATTACCTACGGCAAGACTTTTGTACACACTAGCTGAAAATATATATTTAAAAGTCTAACGGACAATTAACGAACAACTGAAATGACCATGTCGGTCATGTCTTTAATATTTACTTACACATCCTCTCTTTTTGTTTTGCTACAAAATACCTCATTGTCTTTTCTCAACACATCTTCCTAATTCCTTTTCCTAAAACACATCTTCTGAATTCCTTTTCCTAAAACACATCTTCCCAATTCCTTTTTCTTTTAAAACCCACATTCCTCCTTCTGTTTGACCCTCTTCCTCTTGATACCACATACCTTCCTCCTTCTTTTTCATAAAACACATCTTCCCCCTTCCCTTTTCTTTATAAACACACCTTTCTTTTTCTTTTATACACATCTTCCTTTTTCCTACTTGTAACCACAAACCATCCTCCTTCCTCTTATCACAAAATATTTTGATCCTTCAGCTTCTCTCTACAGACCTCAATCCTACCTCTTGGTACCGCATACCTTCCTTCCTTTTTCTGGAAGGACACATTCTTCCTTCCTTCCCTTACGTCAGAAAGGGAAGGAGGAAGAATGTCAAAATTCATAAATAGAAGTAGGAAGGTTGATCATTTGAAACGTTAGAAAGAAGAACGAAGACTTATTGAAATCAGGTCAGTAACTGTTTACTACTCTTATGACTACCACTGTGTTCATTGAACACTTTGCTAATGAATTATTTGTAAAATGTTTTATTTATTTTGGAACCATTATGTTATTTGCAATGAAAGAGATTTTCATTGTTATTTATACCTTTTCCCAGTCCTGATACGTAGAAAACTAAAGAATAAACAACACGAATCCCACCAAAAACTAGGGGTGATATCAGGTGTTCCGGAAGGGTAAGAAGATCCTGCTCCTGGTACCCGTCGTGTTGATTATGTGATGACAAATCCAACAAATTGTTAGAGTTTTTAAAATCTTGCAAATTCTGGCAAAATTTGATGATTTTACATGAAACATGATGTCATTGTTAAAAACATCTTTAAAAAATCGGATTTATCTTCCTTTGTCTATAATTGCTGTTTAATCAACTTATACCAATGCAATGATTAATTTTACTTCCCACCGATAAATTGAACCAATAGTTACCATTCAGAGCTTACAAGCACGTTTAATACGTGTATTTAAGTGACTTTTTGGAGATTTGAATGTGTCAATCAAAGGATTGACCTTTATTTCACTTTCAATGTTTGTTTTTTTTTTTTTTTAAATCAAACAGGCACACAATGCATGCGTTATCCATCTCGAGCTAAGGAGTTTAATTAAAGTTCCCACGAATACGCACTCAACGAGGTTGAAAAACTTACTGGCAAGTGAATAATTTAAAATCGAGGTTTCCTAGCTTATTTTGGCAGAATTGTACCATACTGGCTGCTAAGAGTAAACCATTATTTCACTTTTTCACTTTTATTAATGATTGAACAAAAACAATCATACTTTGTATACTTCATATATCTCGTAGCTAGTTCCCTTTAATGATCAATTCATTAAATTAACATACATCTACAATATATGCATGTTAAACGTTTGCTCTTTCAAGATCCTCAGATCCTGAACCATACGTATTCATGTATGGGACAATATAGCAAATCATATCAGGGGTCGTACTACCCCCTCCTGTAAGAGAAATTGTAAACGGTCAAGATCCCCAACCATATGTATTAATGTATGGGACAATATAACAAAATAAATGAAATATAAATTGAGTTCCTAGGGTCATCACACCCCCTGCTGTTTGATAACTTTTAAACAGTAGAAATATCCACTACTACACCTTATTCATTCCTGTTCGTCATTTCAAAAAGATTTGAATGATATACAGGGTCAATCTCCTAGGCGTCACATATTCATATCACTTTACTAGACCAATTCAATGTGTACTGAACTTTGCCCAATGGCAAGCGACTATAGGAGTGACGAATTAAGGGAACATTGCTAAAAAAACATATATAAATTTCCTGTTTACAAAACTTTTGAATTTTTCTAAACACTAAGGATTTTCTTATCCCAGGCATAGATTACCTTAGCCATATTTGGCACAACTTTTTGGAATTTTGGATCCTCAATGCTCTACAACTTTGTACTTGTTTGGCTTTATAAATATTTTGACATGAGCGTCACTGATTAGTCTTATGTAGACGAAACGCGCGTCTGGCGTACTAAATTATAATCCTGGTACCTTTGATAACTATTGACTAATTTGCCTTACTAAATAATTCATTAAATAAAGAAACATGTACAATAAATGTTTAATATAAAAAAGAAGATGTGGTATGATTGCTTATGAGAAAACTGTCAACAAGAGACCAAAATGACACAGACATTAACAATTAAAGGTAACCGTACGGCCTTAAACAATGAGCAAAGCCCATACCGCATAGTCAGCTATAATAGGCCCCGATAAGACAATGTTAAACAATTCAAACGAGAAAACTCACGGCCCTATTTATATTAAAAAAATGAACGAAAAACACATATGTAACACATAAACAAACGACAACCACTGAATTACCACTTCCGACTTCGAACAGGCACATACTTTAATAATGTGGAGGGGCTAAACATGTTAGCGGGATTCCAACCCTCTCCCTAACCTTGGAAAGTGGTATAACAGTACAACATAAGAACGAATCTGTTGAAAAAGGATTAACTCATCAGATGGACAAAAATACAAGAGGACGTGGCCGGGTACTTGTACATCCCGACAACAAAAGGACACTAGGAACAGATCTGAGAGTACTCGCAGTTATCTGACAGCTAGTGCAAAGCCACTAACAACTAATAAAAAAATATCATGCATCTAAGACTAAACTATCAATCCATACAAATCCAACATCCAATGGATTCAGTGTAAAGACGTCATAAATAGCCAGAGAACAAATGACCTTGTGCAATGCCAAGTTACAGGTATCGACAGATTGCATGTCTATATGTATATAACATACTGGTAATATTTAGTTTGCTTTTAATTTACTAATTACAAAATCAATATTTATACCAATAAAAACTATATTCAATGATCTTATTACAGTGTTGAATTGGTAACCTTTTAGAATAAGTTTATTTAAAGGAGCGATAAGTTTACATGGATCATTTAAAATTTCCGGGCACGGTTAACAACATTTCCGTAAAAATGAGGATGTGCTATCCCGTTTGAAATAAGCTTTCTACAAGTAAAACCAAACTTCAAAACCAAATCTTTATATCTATTAATGTTTTTTTTTTTCTTTCAAATCTTAAAAAATAAGTGACGCAATACAGTTTTCACGATCATGTTTGCCTGGGTGTTTAACTAACTGTCTTCAGAGCTTACAGTGCTTTGCTTTTTGGAAGTTTACACCATCCAAGGGCTGTATCAATTGATGTTTTTTTTTTTTAATAAAGAGTTGTATAGAAAAATGTAGCTTTTACAAAAAGCTTACCTAAATATTAACTAGTGGTAGCTAAGTGACAACGTAGTATACAATATTAGTGTTTAAATACATGTATCTTCTACCAAATATTCAAACCGGAAAATAAGAATAGGTATATAAGTCTAACAAAAACCTCTAGAAAAATTAGATAAATTACAAACATTTTATCTGTCTGTGTTCCACCTATCACTTTGAATAGACCTTATACGTATGTTTGCATTGTCAATAATTAGCACGACTGCAAATCAAAACTATGAGATGTAATAAATATTTCATGCTCAACTACCCGTATCTATGACATTGTTATTTTACACTTGTATTCCTTGTTTTTTGTTGTTGCAGAAATGGATAATTGGATGACAATACACATGAAACACATGGTAAGTCAAAGGAGGGAATTATTCTGTCAAAATAATAAGAATTATTCAGTAGAACGTACTCACTTGATATTGGCGACGCTAATGCAAAACAATAATTTAATTATGATAATATAAGATGAAATGACAAAATATAAGACAGTTGGACCATCTACATGCAGATATATTGAAATGAGATGTATGCAATTTGAACTGCGTACATAACGAAATAATGGATTTTGGCGTGTTTTATAGAAATATCACATCTAAAATGATTGAACAGAAATGAAATTAAGTAATGTGCACACTTTGGCTACTTTTCTACTAAATTGTAATATGTATTGCTTGACCCTTGGGTTTGTTCTTTCTTCTGAAGGTTATTCTTAAAAATTTAATTGATCTGTTTATGAAGGCGCCTATGTAACTTAATTTTGTGTTTTATTTTTATTATGAAATGCGCTGTGCAACTTGTACAAGATATATATCATTTATTCAAAATACGATGAAATACTGAAATAAAACGCAGTTTTATAACTTTCAGAGAAATGAATTGAAGGCGGAAATAAGAAACGGGAACATGGAATTGAAAGACTTGATGAACAGCTTTAATGCAGAAGAAATGAAAGCAGAAGTTACGAATGGCAACATGGAATTGAGAGCAATGTTGACAGATCTTATCAACAGTAAATGTTTTTGTCATTTTGTATCGCTTAATACTATATTCATTTCTTAACATTTCTCGTGAAATAAACCTTTGATATAAAAATAGAACTAAAGTTGTACAGAGAATCCACAACGCAACAGGCTATTGTTCAAAAGTTCATTGTAGTTATAGATACTAATGCTATAATTAGTTAATTACTTATGTTGTTGATATCGAATCTGTTTGATAATTTAATTGTTTTAACAGCAAATACCAAACGTGAGAACAGCGGACAAAAAGACAGCACGCAGACGGCTGACACAACATCAAATGAGGATGAAGATAGTCAATACATGCATTACCAAGGAAAGACTGAACACGAACACAGTGAGGATGATGATGCTGAAGAAGACAGCAGGGATCGTTGTGATATTCATGATGAGGAAGGTAAGGATGATAACACTGATAACGATGATGTAGAAATAGAAAAGAGCAGTAACATACAGATGCTGCAATTAAACAAGATAGTATTATATGTATCTATCTGTCATTGGTAAATTATATCGTTATATCCCAGCTAATGGAAAATGAAACGGCGTATGCGTTAAAGAGTCAAAAACCAAAAAACAGAAAAGAGTCCAACAATTTGACATCCCAAAAACGAGAACATACAGCACTGACATACAAGCTTCAATTGGCTCAAGCAATAAACATGCGTCCTAGTTCAGTGGAAAAGGTTGTCACATTAAACTCCGAAAAATATAGATGAACAAATTTAAAAAAACTCACTAAAGACTTTAAAAAACTGGCGGCCACTAACTTTCGACAGGCGCATATATGCAACGGGGTCAATGTGTATTATGAAATCTCCTCCCTCCTCTGTAGCATTTTATTAATTCACATAGAAATACGCATAGTAAAATCTCAGTTTAAAAGAATTTCGACTCGGATGTCAACATAGGTAAAAGAAGAAACTAAGTAGATTAATACATTAATTAATGAAGGACTAATAGTAGTTACTGACATGCCACATTCTGATTAGATTGAGGTTTTAAGTTAGGGATAGGGATATGTAAAGGTTAGGGTTCTTTCAAGAGAAAGAGTAAACGAATGTGGTTATTGATGGAAGAAGAATGTATGCGGCAACAATTGGAAAGAGGAAGGTAATTGTCACAATAAAAAGGAAAATTTATGTAAATAACCAAAATAGGTTTTTCAAACACTGTCAGAAGGTCTGTCTTTATACGACCACTTGAATTAAACAAAAGGTTGGTCGTATATTGGTATTACTTCGTCATCGTCGTCGTCGTCGTTGTCGTCGTCAGCGTCGTCTGAAGACAATTTTGTAACCATTAAAGGGAGGTTTGGATTGATTTTTGGGGTTATGGTCCCAATAATTAAGAATTAGAGGCTTAAAAGGGCGCCCAAATAATCATGTTTGTAGTTTCCACAATAAATTGTGTTGAAGTGTATGAATCTCTCTGAAATTATACCACAAGTTTTCATTTCATAAAATGATGGTTATGATTGACTTTGGGAAGTTATGGCTCAAATCATTTGGAAACTAGGGTCAAAACAAGGGGAATATAAGGGTTTTTCTGGTTAAAGGAAAATTGAGGCAAAAACCGTAATTCAAATATACTATGTTTGATACCTTTTACATAATGTATAAAGAAATTTTGTAATTTTAAGGTTTACAAGTTACTATTAAATTTATTATGATTAAGAAATATTGATTTTAGTCATTGTTTTGCATGTCATTTTCTATTTTTAGACTTATTTAAATGGTGAATTATGGTTGCAAATTCCAATAGCAATTTGGATATTCTGACCACACTTGAGGGGAAGAATGTTTTGTTTGGAAAAAGAGGGGGGGTGTAAAAAAAGAAATTTTGGGAGAGGGATGAAAAAGGGGACATTTTTTTGTTGAGGTTGTTTGGAACAACGGTAGGAGGTTAAAAATCTTTTGTAAAAAAAGGTTTGTGGTAAAAAAAAAAAAAATTTTGGGTGGGGTTGTTTGGTTGTTTGTGTGTGTTAAATGCTGATATAGGAATTCATTTTTTTGTTGTTTATGTGCGTTAAATGCTGATACAGGAATTTATTTTTAGATATTACTATTAAATTTTACTGTTCAAGAATTTCTTTTTTTAGCCATGACTATGATGTCATTTTCTATTTAATACTTTGATGATGTACTTAAAAATCGGGAATCGGGAATATTTGACAGCGTATAATTTCACCCATGAATTACCAAGCACACGAACAGTTTGTGTCGTAAAGTCATTATTATTTTATAAATATTTTGAGTGATAAAAACGTTAAATAATTGATATTTTTGTCAATAAAAAAATGTTATCGGTGTAATGTGTGCCTGTAAAAGGCTAAAATGACATTTCACCAAATTTCACCATTTCCCTGTCAAAATCTAGGGTTAAAGGGCAAAAGATTTTTTTTCCTTGTCGATGTTATTCAACTTTATCATCCTACAATGTAAACTTCCTTGTTTTAAGTCGTAATTCGTTATGTGAAATTTTCAGTTTTCTTAATCTGTTGACAGTTCTCAGTCTGTAATTTTCATCACAATGGTACATTTTGAAGTTGTCGTCAGCCAGATTAAAACGGCAATAAAGCATGTGTGTGTTTTGCCTGTTTAATTTCATTTATTCATATGTCTTGGAATATTTTCAACTGACAATTTCAGTCCTCATAAAAGACTGAAATCGTTATTACTTAAAAGGGATTGAAACTTTCAGTGCGGAAAAATTACTAAAAGTTTCAGTACTGCAAATTGACTGAAATGTTGAGAACACGTGAAAACAATACCAAAAACAGGGTATCGACAAGCATCACTGCACAAGTGCGCTAAAGCAATATGTAAACAATGTCTGTTCGAAGAATCCAATAAAACCTTCACAAAGAATTTCCATTCATAGCCTTCAACTCAAAATCACCAAACCTCAAACAAACTATAAAATCTTTCTTGTTCACGGGTAAAAGAAAACCATTTACGAAGTTTCCTCCTTTGTCGATACATGAGCCCTTTGAGAAAAAGGAAGGACATGGATGCAGCCTAATATTTTGACCCGATAAAAGAGGAACGAAAGATACCGGAAGGGCAGTCAAACCCATAAATGGAAAATAAACTGACAACGCCATGGCTAAAAATGAAAAAGACAAACAGATGAACAATTGACACAACATAGAAAACTAAAGAATAAAAACAACACGAACCCAACCAAAAACGAGGTGATCTCAGGTGTTTTGGAAGGGTAGGCAGATCCTGCTCCACATGTGGCACCCGTCATGTTGCTCATGTGATAACAAATCTGGTAAATAGTCTAATTCGGTAGGTCACATTCATGAAAGGGAAGGGGATTGTAGTTAAGGAAGGAACATATCCGATATCATTTCTGAAACGGTTATTTCATAACGGTCAACCAACTCGTGATGGCGTCCGTAAAATTTACGAAGGAATGACCTATATATTTTTTGGCTTTTTCTTTGAAGCTATATTTCAATTTTCATATTACAGTTTTGGACCAAGTGTCATAGACAGTTTTTTTTCATTTTCCGATAAAAATATTTGAACACCTCAATTTTTACTATCATTTCATTGAAAATGGTCCCTTTAACATACCGGTTTAAAGGTAATATTTTGTGCTTATATGGTCCGGGACCATCCGTTTTTTCGACCAATTTGATTCACTGTCTGTAAAGATTAAACAAAAATGGCACTTCTGACAGAAACTTTGAATAAGACCAAGCCACCTGAAATGGGCTTGGTTTGATGAAGGAATTTATTTTTTAGATATCACTATCAAATTTTGCTGAACAAGGTTTTCTAATTTTAGCCATGACTATGATGTAATTTTTTTATCTTATACTTTTAAGATGGATTTAAAAGAGTTGGGGATAGGGGTGGGTTAGGGTCCAATATTGTTTAAACGGTTCATATTTTTTTCAACATTTTTTCAAAGATCAAATTTATGAAAAGTTTCAAGAAGAGGTATTTTCAATTGCACAGTATTGCGCATTAAGTTTGTTAAATCTTTGACCACATTTAATTTTTGTCAGAAATCTTTAAAATATAATAGCAAACATGTGATCACACTCCAAATTCAGATAGTATCAAGATTGAATATTATGTTCAAATTTGCCCCTACTGTTCAGGGTTTTGACCACTGAGGTCGTATCAAGTGCGCTCAGCGAAGCATTGTATTATATATATTATTGTCATTTATATTAGGGGAGACTTGGTAACCGTAAGTCAGTTGAATGTTGTCATACCGCACGAAAAGGACATTTCACATTGCGTTTCTTATTTCTTAACTACTACACATTTCTTATTATACATAACCGAATTAACGTCTCCAACGATTGTTTATATAGAAAAGAGGACTCTGTGCCAATAAAGTTTGTTGAGGTTTGTCATACACTTTGATTACATACGTTTATGTTGTTATGTTGCATTACTTAATCGTGTATTTTTCGTCCGACAGGACATTTTCATGCCGAAAAAGGTGGTTGACCTGCATTTTCGGGACGCCTTGTGCTTCTGCACGATAATCAGCACATCAAAAAAGGAATCAGACTGAAGCGTTAGTGTACATAAATATCAGTTAAAGTGTACATTGATCGCTATACAATCACAGCTTTGGGTAAAACTGAATACGCCTTTCTTTTTATAAATGCATAAAAGTATTATGAATATGTTTGTCGTACACTGTAAGAAGTTCAGTCAATTGATATATTTTTATCGCAATTTATATTAGGGGAGACTTGGTAACCATAAGTCAATTGAATGTTATCATACACTGCGAAAAGGACAGTATACATTACTTGTTTTATTTATCCAACATAAGCCAAGTTGCATCTCAAACGATTATTTTTATAACAAATCGTTCATTTAAATTATGGACAACTGTGGTAAGTAATTCAGTTAAATGGTGCCATACTTTTATTACACGTAACCCTATTGGCGTCTTGGACGATTATTTGAAGATAAAAGAGGGATCTTATCAATAAAGTTTGTTGAGGTTTGTCATACACTGTAAACAGATCAGGTTATTTTGCATTACTTCCTCGTGTATTTATTGTCCGGAGGGAAATTATATCACCTTCACATATACACACATATTTTGCATATGTTACACACGAAGTTTAATATCGGCTTAAAATGCGTTTCACTTAATATGTAATATATCACTTTTTGTATTGCAACGCTAATGTGAATCCGAAGAACCGCATCAATTATCAAATTAATTTTCAAACTGATAAGACCATCATACCTAGGCCAAAAATAACCACGTTGACAGTCCCTTTGGGTATTTTTCGACCCTATTTGACATTTATTGAAATTGTTTTGTACATATATTTTAACAAAATCAGTCTCGACGTTCCACGAAACTTGACATGTTCATGCGTCTACAACGAGGTTCGTAAATGTATTGCTTTTTATAGTGTTTAGACCTGTGATGTGTTACAAATTGTGTTGTCACGGCTATAATATGTCATACATATACTTTAAAGAATAAGTTGAAATAATGTTAATATGAATGAATTTAGATAATATTCAAGAGATGGCACAAACTCAGATAATAGGTCCTGATGAACAAAATGAAAGTTATGAAGAAGACTATACAGATGATAACGATGAAAGTAAAATTTCATTGGAAACTTGTAGGCTTCACGTATGTATTGTTTGTGTATATCTGAGAGAAACACGGATATTCTTTAAATCTATTTATACAGTTTAGAACATCAAGCCTTGATAATAATAACATAATTATTGAGAATTTCAATTAAAAATGTCTAACAGATCATATTATTTATCTTAATATGAGCAAAGAAAATGTTGTCTACTGTCTTTTAATTATCAGTTGGAGAGGCAAACATTCCTCTTAATGTTCTGTTATTGGATGCATAACCTGTGCAATGTAATGTATGCTCTTATATATTGAAAATGTTAATAATATTGCGAATGTAAATTCACTGATTCATTCTTATTCTTCTGTTTCCAATATACCTGATTGATTTTCTTTTGTTTCAGTACCTGACTTGTAAAGAACAACTTTATGAAATAATTAACTGCCAAGACATTTCATGGTAACGTATCTTTATTTAACGATTTTTTTCCTTAAAATATTTTATAAAAAAAAAAAAATTGCTCAAGACAAACAAAATTGGTCCCATCAATTGAAAAAAATTGGCTGTACAGAAATGTTTTTTTTTTTTTTGTGGTGGTCGACACCATTAACAGAGTTGAATAAATATTTTCTCTAATTTTTGTGCTATTTTCACATTTCCTGACCGGTGTGAGAAAAATATTTCTCCTCACTAGTGAAAAATCTGTTCTCGGCAAATGATTAGTCAAAATTTGATTATGACGTCAAAATGTTTTGTTTTCTTCTCAATTTTCCTATTGTGACGTCATGAAAAAAGGCGACCTTGCCTGATGACGTCGCATATAAAGAGCACAATTTTCTGAAAATCTTTGAAAAAGAACGATAAAAAGCATCAGAGAAACAGATTCCGACACTATAACTCGTGTATTACGATATTTCTCCACTCTCGACAGTTAAATTTTATTATTTAAAGGGCTCGGCAAGCCTCGCGCTTTAAATAATAAAATTTAACTGTCTCGAGTGGAGAAATATCGTAATACACTTGTTGCAGAGTAAGAATCTATATGTCACCATTTGATACAAAAGAAAGATACTACCAAGTATGTATCCCCTCGACAACATGTCGAGGCGGTTATTCATTAATCTGCATTCGCTGTTGCATGTTTTCGTCTGTCCATTATTTCATTCTTTCAATCAGAATGTAAGCGGACCTGTCAATACGATTTTCGTTGATATAAAACATTCTTATAATGTTCGAGTTAGTATTTCATATTGAACGAACAACACAACAAGAACAATTTCGGTCTATTTCAATTGATATGCGATCGTTTGTTTAAATTTGTCTTCCAGTGAACGTGAAAACCATGCTAGACATCATGATTTTATAACCAATCCCCTGAACATTTACCAGCGGGAGAGAGTGACGGTCGGCTTTGGAATGAATGTGATCAAGCAGAGGGTTCGTAAAGTTATATGTTGTGACTGGTGTTATTTTTTTTTTAATTTCCATACCAAATATGGAATCACACAAACAATCGGTCACATGTGTCATGTGAACTTTTATGAAAAATAGATTTACAAAATTACACAACGAAAGTAAAATAACATATAAACGGAACATCATGCTGGAACTTTGTTACTGCATCACCACCTAACTATGCATTGTGATTAACTGTTGTTGTACACATGTCACTTTTAATCTTTTTTTAAACAACATTTTTTTTCCAGTCTTATTTCAAAGATATGTTTAACTCAAATCATAAGGATACGTAACTAAATGTCATTTTAAAATGGTGTCCTCATTGTTCATTAATGGCTGTTCTTTTTTTTTTTAATATCTAGGCCATGGAGTATGTACATGATAATTTGTTCAATGATCTGCTGTGTAATACAGGACGGGATCCAAAGTGAGTTTATTGATAGAATAATTAGATTTAAAATATATATTTCTAAGAATTGATATACTGATTCTTTTATTTAGTTGTAACACAACAATCTAAATATTTACGCTCTGATGGTTCTCCGTTCTTATTCCTTGCGTCTCATTATGTTTTTGATCATTTGTTTAATATATTTCACGAAGAGCCTTAAATCAAATTGTGTCTTCCGAATTACATACCATTTAGAATTGTACATTTCATGATAGATACTTTTCACATAAAAAAACAAAGTTTATAAAGTATTCAGTATATATTTGTCATTGCGTGTCTTTTTCATTATCTATTTCTTTTCAGATCCAATCATGAAAATCGAAGTAATAACTATCAAGTCTTCAAATTACATATCATATAGTATTGCTCATTTCGTGATAGAACACAACAAATAATTAGAATACTGATTTTAGATCTGAAACCAATTAGAGGCTTGTTCAAGTTATACAGAAAACAAAATGCAATTTATCTTATGGGTTTCATCTTAAGATTATTGTAAAAATAATATATTTTAAACAACAATCATTTCCGACCTAAAATCGGCAACAGTAGCATCATATATCATGCTTGTTTTCAATTTTGAGTTTTCAGACATCCATACACTAATCCAGGACATGCAACGATTTTTAGAATGGACAACAAACAATTGAATCAAACATTTAAAGTGTACAGGTAAATACCTTAAGTAATATTCAAAATTGATAATAAAGAAAACTGTCTTTTAACTGGTTGTACCACTATAGTGTTGTTTTTTTTTATGTTTGGCAATTTGGCATATGAAATGGCCTACAGGATACTTATTTAATACCTTAAGGAAATACATACATCATTCTTGTTCTTGAGAACTTCTCATGACAACACATGACCATTCCTTGTGATATGCGTTTTATTGCAAAACTATGTTTAACCTTAAGAGTGATTATGAGAAAAACACAAAATACGGTAAACAACATGAAAACTGTCCCTCAATATAAGACTTAATAGTAGAAATCAGATTTATCTAACAATTTACTGAATAAAAGTTTCCGTTTAACAACATGAGATGCATAAACCAAAACAGTAATGGACTTATTGAGTTACACGAGTTCTCAAGCTACTTTTTAAACTTAATAAACAAAAACAGTTAACTTTAAACTTGTAACTTGCCTATTATTGTGTATACACGCTGATAAAATGCATAACCCCGAAAAAAGTATTACACGAAGTTAATATATTAGTACATGCTAAAATGAAATGTTTAGTATATAGGTAAATGTGTTAATATTTGTATACAATTTTTCTTTTCAGATTGGCTTCCCAATATCTGACTTATGTGCTTGTCAAGGAAATGATAATAGGAATCCACATTGCCGGAAACTACTTACCTTATAAGTTAATTAATGCAATCTGCCAGGATACTGAAAAAAATTTGACAACTGAAAACAGAAAGCGAAGAAAATAGATTGTAAACCAAGAATGATGTTCGCTATTGTTATTTTGTGAATGAATATAATTATGTTATAGTTGATGAGGAATTGATTTCTGTTTAAAAAGAGTTTAAAAGTTAACATGTATTTTGATTGTAAGTTTAAATTCGTTTTTGTTCAATAGACAAATTATATTGCCATCAGTTCTAGCAAATGAAGTATTACTCAAAAAAGAAGATGCTACTGTTTTATTAAAGTTTCAATTAATTTTGCAGCAAGTAGGGAACAAAATATTGCTAGGTTCAATACTAATAGCTTTCCTTTTTTACAAACGGTTAGATCTTCCATATTTGACATTTATTTCCAATATAAACTAAGGCTCATGGACACATATCCTGCATTTAGATGAATGATCATTGATGATTTAATTAGCCCATCATTTTGTTTAAATATCATCCTTGTCCTTTCACCATCCCCTCTGATGATTACAATGATAATAAACAAATGTTCAAACCAAAGGTTGAAATATTATGTTAAACACGTATCTTTGTTGCCTTATCATATGTAAAAATAAATTTATATATATGTAAAATAAAAGTCATTTCATTGTTATTGATCAATTTGTGTATTTTGTATTTAAGCAATGACACAGATGTTTGAATTGTTTTACATTGTCATTTCGGGGCCTTTTATAGCTGACTATTACGTACGGTTAACTATATTTGTTAATTTCTGTGTCATTTTGGTCTCTTGTGGACAGTTTTGGTTAGTGTTAGGGTTAGGGTTAGGGTTAGGGTTAGAGTTAGGGTAGTGTACTTTGACAAGGGTTAGTGAGGTGCCCTTTTTCACTTCTGCGCATGTCTGCCCTTTTTTGTGACTATGCATGCGTCAGAATTTCCAAAAATATTTCTAAGTACAGAGTATGAAAAGTGCCTTTGACTTTAAACAGATGTAGAATGGATTTGAATAGAGATATTTTCATAAAGTTAACTGTTCCTAACAGATGGAAAGGCGATCTAGAGGATGAAAACTTATTGGTATCACTGAAGTGTACGGCCGCACTTTCCGACCTCTCTGAAGAAACGTTTGTGCGAGAGTGAAGCCTAACCCCGAAATTATCCCAACTATCAAACTGCAGAAAAAAGACTTACGGTCTTCGCAACGGGGTTAATTGTCAAAAAGTACTACCTGTTACGGGGCTGATTTTTTATGTTCAAGCCGATCGAAGCATAGGATCATGTTTAACTATTGAAAAGATCGCTTATAAAAAGTAACAAAAACAATAACCTGACCCCCATTCTTCCAAAACTCTTTTTTTTAAGAAGTTCGTGGAAACACTTTATACGAAAATCCAATCGTTTCCCTCCTAGACTTACCCGTTCCGAGATAAAGTAAGGCCTCCAAATCAACAATTTTAACACATTTGGGGTTTGAATTAGGGTTAGTGTTTGGGTTAGGGTCAGGGTTTAGGTTAGGGTCAGGGTTAGGGTTTGGGTTAGGGTCAGGGTTAGGGTTTTGGTTCGGGTCAGGGTTTGAGTTAGGGTTTGACTTAGGGTTAGGGTTAGGGTTAGGGTTAGGGTTTGAGTTAGGGTCAAGGTCAGGGTTTGGGTTAGAGTTAAGGTAGTGTACTTTGGCGAGGGTTAGTGAGGTGACCTATTTCACTTCTGTGCATGTCTGACCTTTTTTGTGACTGCGCATGCGTCAGAAATTTCCAAAAATATTTCTAAGTACAGAGTATGAAAAAAGTAAAAACACTCCGACGAAAATTCAAAAAGGAAAATCAAAAATTAAAAGGCAAAATCAAAAGTCCAAACACATCAAACGAATGGATAACAACTGTCATATTCTTGACTTGGTACAGGCGTTCTCTAATGTAGAAAATGGTGGCCTTTGACTTCAATCTTCAAACAGATGTAGAATGGAATTGAATAGAGATATTTTCTTAAAGTTAACTGTTCCTAAAAGATGGAAAGGCGATCTAGAGGATGAAAACGTATTGATATCATTTGAAGTGTACGGCTGCATTCGATGACGTCACTGATATTTGAAAGATTTGTTTAAATTTTTTTTTAACTATATTGATTTCCTCTTTGGAAGTGAGCCACACATTTTAAATTTTTACACACCTTATTCTGAGAGAGAGAAACGATGACAAATTCTTTTGGACGGTGTGAAATAGCCGGCGTATTTCTACTTTCATCGATTTTGTTCAAACACGTTTCATGTTGTTACTCAATTACCCCGCTAGATATACACGTCTTATATGCTCCAAACTTTTGCGCATTTTGTAACTGGTGTGATATTACCAACTGTTAAAAATGCTATATGGGTTTCTGACAATAACTTGAGTAGTTTCTGTATTTAATGCTGATTAAGAACATTCATGGTCATTGTATATTTGATGAATAGATGGAGCACATGGTTGTGTTGTACCATGAATAAGAAAAGTAAAACTAATGGTTGGCTTCCTTCAGATTGAAAACATAGAGACACTTATGTACTGTGGTATGTACAGGTAGGAATTAGCCCTTTAGTTCAAAATGGAGATATCAGAGGCGATAGATTTCTTCAATTGTTTAAGTAGATCAATTATTAATAATGGAGCTCAGAAGATCTTTGTTCCAAGGTGTATCTTGATGAGAAGTGTTGAATCTCATTTTTTGTCATAATGTCGGCCAAAAATACAACAAACTGTCAGGTAATACGTATTATCTTAAGATAAAATAATCACAGACCCCTTTAACATGCACTTACCATTTCGTGTTGTCTCCATGGTAACTAGATATTTAGGTGAGAGAAACATACAATAAGTTCTCCTTCTTGTTGTGTAATATTGACATTCATGTTTTTTAAGATTTTTACTAATTTACTGCTGATTCAGTTTGGTATGTTTGTATTAGAAATTTTCCCCCTTTTTAACAGCATGTACAAGTCTCATGAGATTGCTCTCTGCATTAATAAGAATACATTGTGATTTAAACAGTGATCACTCGAAAACATTGTACCAAGATATACTGGTAAATATTAAAATTCCTGGTACAATTTTAGCATGTGTTCCACCTTGCTATGCAAAATGTTTTAACCGACATTGATAGCAGGAGAAAACTCCAAAAAATGTATGCCATAAATTTCACCGACAATATATATGTCATTACATGTATACGCCAAATACCTTTTTTTTAAAGTTCACTCCTTTTTCTAAGGCGGGAGGAATGCGCACTGGTCGCTGAAGTAGAGATTGATAAATAACATGTTTTGTATCCGATTTTAATCTACAGTTTTTGCTTTACAACCAGTTCAAGAAAACGTTGGTTAACATCATAAATAAGGTCAATACAACGTACCAAAATACACGTTGGTCTAACATTTTCGAGTGTTTCGTATGTAAATAACAATGTCTGGGTATAAAACGCCATCACTAACTTCGGTGGAAGGAATTGGGGGTATAACATTTTAATGTGCTCCACTTGACATGTTTAGGACACGATAGCTATGCAACTCTTTTTACGGCCTTTTTAAACGGGAGGAGACCAAACTAAATGTCTGTGTTTAAACATATGACGGTTGTTTCCATTCGTTGTGCTGGTTAATGTTTTTGAGCGTTTGGTTTTGCCAGTTGATCATGAACTTTGCCCCGTTTATTTTTTTTTCTTCGGAGTTTAGTATTTGTTTAATCTTCTTTATTTCGTTTGAGACATGAATGAATACGAATTTCTGTTATATTTATCAATAACTTATGCCAATAATGAAATGCATCTTCCATTGGTGACCTTGAATTGTTTTGTACTGGTCGGGTTGTTGTCTCTTTGATGCAATCCCTGTTTCGATTTTCATTTCTACTAGATGTCTACATATTACTGCTAATAGAATAAAAATATCTGTTTTCAAGATCCATATCATATATTTTTTGCTACTAATTTTTTCATCTGTTCGGAAGAAGGAAGGTCTAGCGTTTAAAACTATTGCACGAAGAGGATTAAACAATCGACACGAAGTCTTATACTCGATCAGGTTAGTTAATATTTACTTTTATTATACTTCAGTGTGTTTTTTCTATATAAAAAGTAATGAAATAGTTGTGCTATTTCATTTCACAGAACCATTTGCCAGTCAATAGTTTTAAAGACTATTGCCCCGGTGAATAGTTTCATAATCATCTTTCCCGTACTTTTTCATGCTTCTTTTTCATTGGACGATAATGATTTCATTGACTACTCTGCTTGGTTACGTATGCTTTGCAACGTCAAACTCCCGCTAATATTTTAAACGGTGGAATCTGTTTGTGTTGATTGTAATTTCACTTTTAAGAAGCAATTATAAAAAAGAAAAAAAAATCTTCACGGAGATTGTTTTGAAGATCTAAAATATAGTACCTTATTCTTAATATGGGTTCGCTCTCCGTATATTAAAAGTGAATTTGCGTTTGGTGTATTTTAGCTAGAATTTTTTATAAGCACAGAAAGTTTAACACAAGTATGTCTAGTCTTGATTGAAATTAATGAAACATTTATTAATACAAAACGAATTATAAAATAAAGTATAGTTCAGCATGTGCATATAAAGTTATGTGACATTTTTGTTTTCTTTCAGATGATATATATACACTTTTAGAAAATTAGTTATTTGGTATATATATAAAATACTTAATGGCTGTGTTGTTCAGTATAATAAAACACCTAATGACTGGGTTTGCGGGTAATAGCAAGTTTGTTGTCCCTTCGCATACCAACTATTGCTCTCGGCTTTGCCTCGAGCAAAATAGTTGGTACCTCGGGGACAACAAACTTGCTATTACCCTCACACCCAGTCAATAGGTGTATACTAGTATAATTTTATAATTTTATTGAACAGAAAGGAAAAATCTGAATTCATGTTTTGTTTTTAAACACCAAGGTTCTGTTTAAAGGAAATTAATTGCGGTTAAATAAGGATTTTAAATAAAAAATTACTATGTGAACTAAAAGTAACTGTACTATGATATTGTATGAGATTTTTCATCGAAATTCCTTCGTTTTTCTACAAAAAATAATTGATAAAAATTGACAAAACTGCACAATATTTAAATTATGTTCTTTTTGTGGCCAATGGTGAACAGTTTTATAAAATCAAAATGTGTATAAGTCTAAGGTTAGCATTATTTATGTCGATAATGATAAAAAGTGACAAGTGGTGTAAGAGAGCTGTGCTGTAGTGGTTAGTGCATTGGACTACTAACACAAAGGTCCTGGTTCGATTCCCGTCTGGGATGACCATTTCAGGAACTGAGTTTTCGGTTCTCCCTTGACACCTTTTGCGAGTATGGTCTCGAGGAAACGATGATAGTCCGTCGGAAGGACACGATAAATGGCTGATCCGTATTATGAGAGAGCCATATCTCTTTCATGTTAAAGACACCCTTGTAGATTACGAAAAAGAGCTGGCTAATGCATCTACAAGGTAGCACTCGCACCCGCAAAGTGGATAGGGACTAATATAAGTTGCAAAACGTGTTTCCCAATCCACTGTATTATATGTTTAAACTAAAAAGTGACAATATTTCTTTTTTTCATTAATATATTTGTATTGGCCTGATATTTTTGTCCATTTTAATAATCAGATTGCTTTGCTGCACATTAAAGTGACGAATTTTAGAATTTCAAAACATGTTTTCTTAATATAGAATATCTAATATTTTTTATTCTGTTAGAACATTATACAACGGCATTTATAATATTTTTCTACTGGCCTGATATTTTCGTCCATTATATACCTCAGTTTGTAGAATAAAAACACTGCAACTATCAGTTTTAAATAATGAGTTGTATTCATGGATGATATTTGTTTTCTGTTCGAGTACTTTGAACTTAATAAATGGTGGTAAATAAAACAAAATGGTCTTTCATTTTCCACTACTGGTATGATTAACATTGGTTTTTTTGGAAAGATTAGAACTTGTTCTAAATCTTTACTTAGGCACCGGCCTCCCTAACAACAGAACAGGTTAGCTACTGTTACTAAATCTATTCACACTGAAATATAGTTCCCTATGGTTCTGATGTATGTGCACATAATACACATATAAACTGAAAAAAAGGGGTATATTATTGGAGCAGTTCATTCAAGAATGTATGTCATTAAGGTGTGTTGATGTGCAGGCTTTTTAAAAAACATTTTGATTAGGTAACTGGGTACTGATTCAACTGGTATGATTGACAACTGTCATTATAACTAAACAATCAGACACAAGGTGGACTTTTAATTACAATGCCCCACCTCCTAAACTGCCAATCAAATTGACCACATTACCTATCAACCTCAGTCTTACATAATTATACAGACCAACTCAATATAATTCTTAATACACAAGTATTTGACCTCATAATTGAATACACAAATGTGTATATTAGATGTTTGATATTTATAAGGATGATAGATTTATTTATTGCCAATTACTTTTGATCTACATTACATCAAGTGATTCTGTAAATTATATATCTGAAAGATAAATGATTAATGGATTAACAAGATCTTAAAAAAAAAAATGAAATATGAATATAAATATGAATAAATAAAAGGTATTCAAGTAAGGCCTATAATTTACTTGATAAATTTCCAGGAATCATCTGTAATTAATCAACAATTAAATTAGTACACTTTTATTTTATTATCAGGAATTGGCTTGAAACAGTTTAAAAATTTTAAAACTTTTAATTATAACAAACCATTGTTTATTAGTGTATTTCCCATCAATCATTATTGTCTATTTTAGTCATTTGAATTTTTATTAGAAGTGAATATATATTTTAGCAATCAAGAAGGAATCCACATTTCAATAAGATAAGTTTTTTAATTGGTTTACTTTAAAAAAAAAAGTTCAATGCCCTGTGTTGAAAAATACTTTAAAAATTGATCAAAAGGCACTCTAAAACTTTTAATCTTCAATGCCATATAACCTCTGTTTCAACTTACAAAATGCCCTAAAACAACATAATTTTTTTTGTAGACATTATAAAGTTTTAAGCTGTTGGTCCAGATTTATGTCTTACAAGGATAGTTGGTAACATTTAGAATTTTTGCGTTTTTTTTAAACATGTTCAGAACTGGCAACAAAATTTCGATAAGATATAAACTGCAGTTTAAATAAAATTGTGGAAATTAAGAGACCCATATTATTTAATTTGAGCTCATTTTATCCTCATAATGGAAAATCAAGTTTCCTTCTAAAGACCTGCTGTAAATACAATTTCAGCAATAGTGCTTTATAAATGTTCATTTTCCCCCACCATACCTTAATATGAAATAATTCAAACTACTCTTCTAATCTTTCCATGAGTGATTTCCATCACTTTGATTTAATACCTAAATGATGAATTATTTGAATTATAATTATAATTATTTTGGGACCACACACCTTCCTTATTCTCCCTTCCTATTGTAACCGCCGACCTTCCTCTTATTACGGTACGTCTTTCTCCTTCCCTTTGCGACCATACACCTTCCTCATTCTTCATTCCTATTGTAATCGCCGACCTTCCTTTTATTACGGTACGTCTTTCTCCTTCCCTTTTCGACCACACACCTTCCTCATTCTTCCGTCCTATTGTAACCGCTGACCTTTCTCTTATTACGGTACGTCTTTTACCTTCCCCTCGGGACCACACACCTTCCTCATTCTTCCTTCCTATTGTAATTGCTGACCTTTCTCTTATTACGGAATGTCTTTCTCTCTCTTCTTGCGACCACACACCTTCCTCATTCTTCTTTCCATATGTTATGTCATGCTTGCATCCTTCCTCATCCGTCCTTCTCCTAGTTACCAAACATCATCCTCCTTCCTCTTGACTTTTGACATCTTCCTTATACCTTCAGAAAATCAGGAAGGGAGAATGTAAAACGTCACAAACGGAAGAAGGAAGGTCTAGCGTTTAAAACTATTGCACGAAGAGGATTAAACATTCGACACGAAGTCTTATACACGATCAGGTTAGTTAATATTTACTTCTAGTATAATTTTATCATTTTATTGAACAGGTAAGAAAGGAAAAATCTGAATTCATGTTTTGTTTTTAAACACCAAGGTTCTGTTTAAAAGAAAGTGATTGCGGTTAAATAAGGATTTTAAATAAAAAATTACTATATGAACTAAAAGTAACTGTACTATGATATTGTATGAGATTTTTCATCGAAATTCATTCATTTTTCTACAAAAAATAATTGATAAAAATTGACAAAACTGCACAATATTTAAATTGTGTTCTTTTTGTGGCCAATGGTGAACAGTTTTATAAAAATCAAAATGTGTATAAGTCTAAGGTTAGCATTATTTATGTCGATAATGATAAAAAGTGACAAGTGGTGTAAGAGAGCCGTGCTGTAGTGGTTAGTGCATTGGACTACTAACACAAAGGTCCTGGTTCGATTCCCGTCTGGGATGAACACTTCAGGAACTGAGTTTTCGGTTCTCCCTTGACACCTTTTGCGAGTATGGTCTCGAGGAAACGATGATAGTCCATCGGAAGGACACGATAAATGGCTGATCCGTATTAAGAGAGAGCCATATCTCTTTCATGTTAAAGACACCCTTGTAGATTTCGAAAAAGAGCAGGCTAATGCCTCTACAAGGTAGCATTCGCACCCGCAAAGTGGATAGGGACTAATATAAGTTGCAAAACGTGTTTCCCAATCCACTGTATTATATGTTTAAACTAAAAAGTCACAATATTTCTTTTTTTCATTAATATATTTGTATTGGCCTGATATTTTTGTCCATTTTAATAATCAGATTGCTTTGCTGCACATTAAAGTGACGAATTTTAGTTGACAATTTCAAAACATGTTTTCTTATTATAGAATATCTAATATTTTTTATTCTGTTAGAACATTATACAACGGCATTTATAATATTTTTCTACTGGCCTGATATTTTTGTCCATTATATACCTCAGTTTGTAGAATAAAAACACTGCAACTATCAGTTTTAAATAATGAGTTGTATAAACTCGATGATATTTGTTTTTCTCTTTCGAGTACTTGAACTTAATAAATGGTGGTAAATAAAACAAAATGGGTCTTTCATTTTCCACTACTGGTATGATTAACATTGGTTTTTTTTAATACTTAAATGATGAATTATTTGAATTATAATTTTAATTATTTTGGGACCACACACCTTCCTCATTCTCCCTTCCTATTGTAACCGCCGACCTTCCTCTTATTATGGTACGTCTTTCTCCTTCCCTTTGCGACCATACACCTTCCTCATTCTTCCTTCCTATTGTATTTGCCGACCTTCCTTTTATTACGGTACGTCTTTCTCCTTCCCTTTTCGACCACACACCTTCCTCATTCTTCCGTCCTATTGTAACTGCTGACCTTCCTCTTATTACGGTACGTCTTTTACCTTCCCCTCGGGACCACACACCTTCCTCATTCTTCCTTCCTATTGTAATTGCTGACCTTTCTCTTATTACGGAATGTCTTTCTCTCTCTTCTTCCGACCACACACCTTCCTCATTCTTCTTTCCATATGTTATGTCATGCTTGCATCCTTCCTCATCCGTCCTTCTCCTAGTTACCAAACATCATCCTCCTTCTCTTGACTTTTGACATCTTCCTTATACCTTCAGAAAACTCAGGAAGGGAGAATGTAAAACGTCACAAACGGAAGAAGGAAGGTCTAGCGTTTAAAACTATTGCACGAAGAGGATTAAACAATCGACAACGAAGTCTTATACACGATCAGGTTAGTTAATATTTACTTCTAGTATAATTTTATCATTTTATTGAACAGGTAAGAAAGGAAAAATCTGAATTCATGTTTTTTTTTTTAAACACCAAGGTTCTGCTTAAAAGAAATTGATTGCGCTTAAATAACGATTTTAAATAAGAAAATACTAAAATTTTACATACTCATTTTTTTCACATGTGAACTAAGAGTAACTGTACTATGAACTTGTATGAGATTTTTCATAGACATTCATTCATATATTCTAAAAAAAAGGTGATAAAAATTGACAAAACTGCACAATATTTAAAAGAGGGATGAAAGATACCAAAGGGACAGTCAAACTCATTAATCTAAAACAAACTGACAACGCCATGGCTAAAAATAAAAAAGACAAACAGAAAAATAATAGTACACACGACACAACATAGAAAACTAAAGAATAAACAACACGAACCCACCAAAAACTAGGGCTGATCTCAGGTGCTCCGGAAGGGTAAGCAGATCCTGCTCCACATGTGGCACCCGTCGTGTTGCTTAAGTGATTACAAATCCGGTAAATAGTCTAATTCGGTAGGTCATATTCATGAAAGGGAAGGAGATTGTAGTTACGACGTAAGGAACATATCCGATATCATTTGTGAAACGGTTATTCCATAACGGTCAACCAACTCGTAATGGCGTCCGTAAAATTTACGAAGGGATGATTTCAACTTCACCATTTGGAACTCTTGGTTTAATAGCTTCCTTGTGAGCAGCAAACCTCTATCAAGACAATCATGATAGGAAATGCAAGCACGGGAATATCGTATCAATTGGGAGATATATACCCTGTATGCAGGTGCTGCTGAAATGTTGCTACTTAGAAATGGAAAATTCACAATTGGAAAGCTGAAAATCATCTCTTTTGTCGTAAAGTTTTGTTTTCCAACCGACCCTCATTGTCAATTTCTAGATGTAAGTCAAGATATGAAGCCGACTTAACTGTATCTGTAGTATCCTTTATCTCTAGTTCGATTGGATAGATGCGTTCCACATAGTCACCAAATTTTGAATTGCTTAGTTAAATTATGTTCTTTTTGTGGCCAATGGTAGATAGTTTTACAAAAATCAAGAAGTGTATAAGTCTAAGGTTAGCAATATTTATGTCGATAATGATAAAAAGTGACAATATTTCTTTTTTTCATTAATATGTTTGTACTGGCCTGATATTTCAGTCCATTTTATACATCAGATTGCTTTGCTACACATAAAAGTGAAGAATATTTAGTTGACAATTTCAAACATGTTTTCTCATTGTAAAATATCTAATATTTTTAATTCTGTCAGAATATTATACAATATTTTTGTTTTGGACTTTCCTTTTTGAATTTTCCTCGGAGTTCTGTATTTTTGTGTTTTTACTTCATACAACGGCATTTATGATATTTTTGTAGTGGCCTGATAATCAGTTTTAAATGATGAGTTGTATAAACTGGATGATATTTGTTTTCTTTTCGAGTACTTTGAACTTAATAAATGGTGGTAACAAAAAATGGTCTTTCATTTTCCACTACTGGTATGGTTAACATTGGGTTTTTTTTAATACCTAAATGATGAATTATTTGAATTATTATTTTATTATTTTGGGAAACACAAAAATGCTTAAAAAACGTTTTCAGTGTTATTTATACATTTTGTACACTATTATTCTTGACTCCTAGGAGTCGAGATTAAGAATTGAACGATGGACAGATAGTGCGTGAATTTTTCTTGCTTTCTGATTCGAAGATATTACGAGACGTGAATAATCAAAGTTTTTTGATTGGTTAGGGACAATCCAAACCAAGTAAATGTCCTTCAATCCCGTAGAGTATCGGATTTGTCCTCTCTTTTTTAGCAATTAGATTTTACACAGGTAATCTTTATCTATAAATTGTCGAATCTTCTGGAGTAAACAACAACCATTAAACGATAACAATTCATAGCTTGTGACCTCACGTGTGTGGTAAAATTTGCTGATTGATGCACGTGGCTATTCTAGTAAATGAATTACTGAATCTACAAAGCGAGATCACTTTCCATTTTCATCAGCTAAGAGTCTAATAGCCTTTTTGAAAGGCTAACGCTTGTGTATGTTATAATGTATTAAACAGATGTATCATGTTAAGGAGGGGTATTTTATGCATAAATGTACGGCCCTTCAACACGGAGCCGTGGCCCACACCAAAGCAACAAGCTATAAAGGGACTTAAAATTACTAGTGTAAAACAATTCAAACGGAAAACCAACGGTCTAATCTATATAAAAAAGAGTATTTTTTGGCAAATACCACGGCAGATAGGGTACAAAAGGCATATCTTTTTTGCCTAAACCCCGGTGGCGTCTCCAAATGAACGATATTCATTTGATAACAGTAATGTGGTGAAACATACACTGGGTATCAACCAACTAAAACCCAGTTGTATACATTAAATGTCATGATTGTCATTGAATGCTTAAATAATTAATGTTTTATTGAAATTGTATTTCCTCTGGAAACACAAAACATAATGAATCAAAACATAGCAAAAAGAATTGACATGTGTGACACCCTATATCAAATAAAAGGAACGTATACTTTCAAAAAAAGGTAGTTAAGGTAGCACAAAACAAAGATTTTTTCAGTCCCAATCAGACAACTTTAAACTGATGTAATTCATTTCATCCTTCTTTATATTTTATAAATGAGGTACAAAAAGAAAGAAGAAAGATTAATCTTTCAAATTGTGATAATTTCATTATAACATAATTATTAATTGCTTATTGTGATGTCCACATTTGAATGAATTTAAGCGTCTTTGTTTTCATAGCATCCCAAAAATTTATTTTTTTGACACTGTTTTGGAGGTCAAACTGTGTTGTGCAAGAATCTATAAAATATTTTGGGATGCTATAAATAACAAAGAAGCTAAATTCATTCAAATATGGACATCACAATAAGGCAACTAATTACACAACAATTAATTATGTAATAATTATGTCATAACGACATTATCACAATTTTTAAAGACTAATCCTTCTTCTTTCTTTTGGTACCTCATTTATAAAATTTAAAGAGAGATGAGTGGAATTACATCAGTTTTAAAGATGTCTGATTGGAAATGAAAAATCTTTGTATTGTGCTACCTTAAATATACAAAAATAATTTATTCATTGGATTTGTTTTACAACACATGTATTTTATAAAATGCAAAATTAGATGATCTGCTTATATTATATCTGTCTGTTTGTCTGCCTATTAGTTTTAGTGGAATTGTATTCATCTGTTTTCTTTATCAATAATCAGCACGACTGCAAATTTTACAGTTGCATTTAAACTTTGACATGTATAAAATATTTCATTGTCAACTTACCGTATCTATGACATTATTATTTACATTTATATTTCTTGTTTGATTTCAGAAATGGATAATTGGATGAAAATACAGATGACACTAATGGTGAGTAAAACAAGGGAATTACTCTATACAAATATTAAGAATTGTTATGTAGTCTAAAATTAATATGAAACTAAGGTAAAAACTCCCGCAGGCAAAGTTGGCTTTAGCTAAATTTGGCTATTTATTTTAGGTATTTTTGACATATAGCTCTTCAACGATTTCCGTTACTTATCTATCTTCGGATTTCAAATGTTTGGTTTTGAGCGTTCCTGGTGAAGGGAAATCCAGAAACGAGCGCCGGACGCAAGAAATTATTAAACATGTTGTTTTCAATTTTGTACTAATTATATATTGCGGACGCAAAGGCAAAACTATAATTCAATCATAATATAGAATATAAGATAAAATGACACAATATAAACAACTGGACCATTTACAGGCGGGATAAACTGAATTGAGAAATAAAAAGAATATATACTGAGAACATTACAAAATAATCGATTTTCGCGTGTTTCATATAAATATCTGACCGTTAAATGAACAGAAATTTAATTCAGTAAATGTGCACATTTCGGTTACTTTCTGTACTAGATTTGTAATTTGTATTGCTTAACACTTGGGTCTGTCCGTCCTTCTGAAGGTTTTCTGAAAAACTCCAAATGAATCTTTTAATATAGGCAACTTTATTCCAGGTTTATTTTAATTATAAAATGCACATTACTTCTTGTATCAGATTCATATCATTCAATTCGAAATCAGATGAAATAACAGAATAAAACATAGTCTTATTACTTTCCAGACAGATGAATTGAAAGCGGAAATAAGAAAAGAAAACATGGAATTGAAAGCATTGTTTCACAGCTTGAAGGTGGAAGAATTGAAAGCAGAGGTAACGAAAGGAACATGGAATTGAGAGCAATGATTACAGATCTTATAAACGGTAAATATCTTTTTGTATCGCTACATTCATTTCTTAACGTTTCTCAAGGAAATAGACCTTTGATAAAAATGTAGATATAAAGTTATATAGAGAATCCACAACTCAACAGGCTATTGCTCAGAAGTTCACTGCTGTTATAGAAATTACTATTATAGCTAGTTAATTGCTTATGTAGTTATATCGAAGCTGTTTTCGTGTTTGATAATATTGGCAGATCTTTTTGAACAGCAAATATTAAAACTGAGAGCAGCGGGCAAAAAAAACACACAGAGGGCTGACACGACATCAGATGAGGATAAAGATAGTCAATACATCATGCATTACCAAGGAAACATTGAACACGAACAAAGTGAGGAGAATGATTCTGAACAAGACAGCACTGATCATAGTGATATTCATGAAGAGGAAGCTAAGGATGATACAATTGAGATCGATGATGTAGACATAGAAATAGAACAGAAACAGGGACAGATGGAGCAGGTAAAACTTATAATATTATATAGATCTACCTTCCTCTGCTAAACTATATCGTTATTTCCAGGCAAATTGAGAATGGAAACGGCGTATTCGTCAAAGAGTCAACAATCAAACCAAGGAGCAGAAACAGCCCAAGGATATCTATTAGACTCCCCCCCCCCAAGCGAGAAAATACAGCACTGGAATGAGCTTGACCTGGCTATTAAACAAAAATGTGAAATGTAATCTAGTTGAATAAAGATGGGCTCCACATCTGACTCTGAAACATATTGATGAACAAATTAAAAAAAAAACTAGCAAAACTAGCAGAAATATAAGGCTCCTAACTTGGAACAGGCGTAAATATGCGGCTTGGTCAACGTGTACTGTGAGATATCATCCCTCTCTGAACATCTAGCCAAGGCAAATAGAAATACGCACTGAAAAAACTATTAAAAAAAAATGTTCGAGATGGATTTCAGAATAGGTAAAAGAGGACATTGAGCAGACTACTAGCAGTTACTGACACGAAAGCTTAAGTTCGCAATTAATGAAAGATTATGGTGAGGGTTGTGCTTAGAGTTAGGGATATGTCTTCAATCTATGACAATTAAGTACAACCTCTTTTTATGGGTTTTGTAAAACCTTCCTTATATATAGGTGAAGAACATAACCCATAAAACGCTAACAATTGATATCAGAATAAATGTGATAATAACCGATTATGAAATTTAGTAAATGTTTCAGTTATTAGATTTCTTTTGGTCAAATAAAATACGTTGTTACATACACGAGTGAATCGAATTCATGAGTTGGTCAACATTCTCTTTTTTAAAGACAGTATGTTTGGAGATCAATTTTGGGAGAAATGTGTGTATATCAAATGTATTTTCTTGCATACTTTTAACATGTATCTTCGAGTTTTATATTTTATTACCTAGTCTACTTTACCTTCAACAGAGATGGAAATGTTATTTATGGAACCAATGTATTGGACACCTCCTTCAAAGCATACCATTTCTCCGAGAGAAAACAGTTCACCAGAGCCAATACTTCCGGCCAAAGGCAAGCCAAAAAGTAAGAATATATATTTAAGTTTACTATTTAGGTATGCGAATTGTGTTTTGAATTGCATTTAATGTATAGATAGCAACATTGGAAAAAACAAACATTTTCTATTTGTGCTTTTTTCGGAAAAAGCTTGACACAGGTGTTTGATGAACTGCAAAGTAAGTATAATAGAAAAAGCTAATAATTTTTGAAACAATACATTTACGATTCTATGGTCAGAATGTAAAACCAAAACGTGCATAATCACATGATTAAGTGCAATCGTCTGGACAAATCGTACTGCATAACATTAGTAATTGATTTAAGACATCCTAAATCCATTCATTCGATGTGTTAGAGCTTTTGGTTTTGCAACTTGATTAGGGATTTTCGGGTTTGAATTTTGCTTTGTGTTCAGTATTTTGTGATTTTACTTTTTACTAGAACTTCAATAAATTTGATAAAACTGATAATTGGTCATTGCATTTGTAAATGACAATTCCCGATAATTAACTGCTAATTTTGTATTCACAGAGTCACACAAATTACAGAAATTAAAAACAAAGGAACAGTCCGACACACCCAAAGCAACTGGTATGTAAAACAAACTAGAGTATATTGGTCAAATTATCTAAACTACTAATTTATCTTAGAATGTTTAAACCAAAAAATATCGAAAAATCTTTTGTTTTGTGATTCCGCTGACCAAACATAACTTCTGTCAAACAGACAAGAAAGAATTCGTAAAGGAAGGTTTGTTATCTTACAGTTTCACCGTTAACGACTTATAATCAATTTTAGTATAGAATGTATAAAAATATTATTGGGAAATTAAGGTAATGATGACATAATAATTACAAAACATTTCATTAAACAAGATGGACACAATGCATTTGTGGCAAAATATGTTTTTAAGACATTTAAAATCAAGTGTAGTGTTCAAACAATGCCTTGTAATTGCCATACAGTACCATTTCAACACAAAAAAAAAGAAAAAATGTATAGGATTGTTGGTATTGATATAACCAGATGTTATGTATTTGTTCCTTAATTATTTTTTTTTAAAAAGACCAAAATTAACAAGGAAACAAATGCGTTTGTAAATACGATCAAATATGAATGGAAGATCGTACAAGGATTATAATCGTCAGCAGATGTTTGCGTAAGGTAAGAAACAATCAGTAAATGAACTAACATATTTTTTTGTCAGGGCACTATGAGTCTAAAAGCGAAAATGTTTACCCCGAGCCAAACACCATCTAAACCAAGTTCATCGAAGTCAAAGATCAAATCTAAAGGTATGTTTGTTACATAATACAAAAGCATGTGCCAATAGCCATCTATACCAATAAAAGAATGAGTTTCAATTTGATAGCGGGTATGACTTATAAAAGACTATTCAAAGAAATCATCTTTATTTATTATCAATAGAAATAATGCCTCAAGTTGTTTACATAGTTATCATTGGAAAAAAATGAACATGTTCTAGGTCGAATCCGATACCAATACAAAAACTATCTATAACAGTAACCTAATATGTCAGGAGCATCACTGAACTGTGTATTATTTGAGATTTGTTATTTACACGCGTCATCACCTATACTTCAACAGTACACAGACGTTGACAATACTACATCTACTCATTGATCAAATAATTATATCCAATAATTGCCAATTATTGTTAGTAAATCAGTACGTACTCAAACAGATTAATTTTGAAAGCAGATGAAATTTTCCACCTTATTATCAGCATGGCATGATCAAAAACCAATACGAAAATACAAACCAGGCTAACAATAAGGCGTAGGTACTTTATGTCGTGGTTGTGATTTCTAACAATATTAATTTCATTTGCGTAATGTTGCTATCATTTATGATATTAATTCCCATTTCACTTTAATTTCAGGACATTTCACAGATGAAACAAACAACATACATAATAAAGTACAATAGTAATTGCAATCCAACCTGGTCGTCAGCCGATCTTGTAATGCAGAACTTAAAAATGACTGGTGAGCGCTTGAGTATCTGGATTGAGGACGAATTTTCAATAAAAGCAGCTGAAAGATAAATTCAAAAACTTGAAAAGGTATGCTTTATGCTAAAAATATAGGATTTGTATGTGTCATGGAAAACAATTGCGTACATTTCTTAATTTTTTAAAATTTAATGTAATTAAGTACATTATTGATAAATGATATGGATCATTTATTGTGTATTACACGTGTAATAATTTTTCGTAAAACAAAAAAAAGATAAATTCAAACACTTGAAATGTAGGTTGTATACTGAAATATAGATTTGTATGTCTATCAATGAAGTTTTGCCTCATTGTAACTCTGTTTAACATTTCATTCAATTGACCACATTATTGAAAATTGTTATGCAATGTTTTATAGTGTAATGGATTTGTAACATTTCATATCTTTTTTACAGGGCAGAGGACAAGAAAGAGAGGAATAATGTTATAAGTCCAAAATGTTGAGCGAAGAATTTACTCTTCGGGGCTGTACCATAGTGTAAATAAAACAGTTTTGTTAAAGTTTTTTTGTATAAGTTTGCTGTTTTTTTACGATTTCGCTCTGTTTTGTGTGTTTACAATGAAAATAGGGTAATTTGTGTAACTTTAAAACAGATGATGATAAAATAAAATTTCGATATCTATGTTTAAATAAATCAACTATATGTGAATATTCTAGCTTGTTAGTTTTTCAATTAATTCAGAGTCAGACACATCAAAATATACTGCTACTTATCTACAAAAGATACATTACTACATAATACAATACATTGACGAACGATACATACATGCTCTTAAACATACCTTAATTCGTTTTTTCCCTGTATAAATTTACTTGCAATTTAATATCCAACAAGGTTTTTTTCATCAACATTGATTATCCAGATAGGTTTTTGCACAGTCGGTTTTTCAATATCCTTGTCCATTTTTATCGTTTTTATACTGCGGACATTCCTTCTTCAATGCATGACGATGAACTCTCTTCTTCCTTCATTTTCGGACGTAAAATCATCCACCATCCATTTTTTTAGGGCGTATCTTCCTCCTGTGCCTATGTATTATACCTACAAAGAAAGACAGTAAAAGATGCCTTTACTTTCTCGACCATCGAGGCCGGCAAACTATACCCTCGTTAAAAAAAATTACGTGGGTGAAATTTCATCGAGAAGTCGCGCGTTAGACGCGGGCCAGCTACCACGGTCTCTCGACCATCGAGGCCGGCAAACTATATCCTCGGTAAAAACAAATTACGTGGGTGAAATTTTCATCGAGGAGTCGCTCGTTAAATACAGCCTACCATTTTGACCCGATTTTGAACTTAATATCAAGACAAATATAATAAAATAATGTCAGGTTCATAACATTAATACAGTATGAGCAAAATTTCAAAAGAGCACTACTCTTTATGACCGACAAACAGACAAATCAATTACCAACTATTGAAAAGAGGGGTAACAGATACCGGAGGAATAGTCAAACTCATAAATCGAAAATAAACGGACAACACAAATTGCTTAAAAACAAAAAAAACAACAGACACAAAAATAGTACACAAGAAACAACATAAAACACTAAAGACTTAGTAAGTTATTTAGTAAAACGTAAAATAACAAACTATTGAACTCCGAGGAAAACTCAAAACGGAAAGTTCCTAATCAAATGACAAAATCAAATGATAAAACACATCAAAACAATGGACA
>NW_027268595.1:0-27125 GCF_963676685.1 Mytilus edulis | reverse complement strand
GCAATCTTTGGTTACAATGGCGAAGCTAATGGAGTACAAATTTAAGACCGCAACATGTCTAAGTGTCAAAATGTGTATATTTGGTTGCTAAGGACAGTAAACAATAAAATAAACATAAATTGCATTCCTAGCAGATTTTTTAACTTCAGAACTAAAACAAGAACATAAAAGACTAAAGATTTGTGGTCAATTTTATCTTAAAAGTGCATTTCTGTGCTTTCTGGTGTGCCATAAGGTAGCACTCCACAGTTAGAAAATAAAATTAAAAATGAGCCACAAAATGTTTTATCATCTCCTATTCCTGGATTTCTAATACATTAACCTAACTGTTTGTGTTGTACATGTGCATATGTATGTAATCAGTATATTCCATAGATTTGATTTTCAAAAGTTAAAAGAGTGAAAATTAATTCCTTTTATGTGTATCCATGGCAACATTCTGCATTTATTTACCATAAAATATTGCAAAAAGGGGGGTGGACATGTCACATATGCCCTCAAAATTTGGATCAAACTAGAATTTCAATGCCTTTGAGTGATACCTTTTTAGAAACTGTTTTCATAAATCTTTCTAATGATCAAATAAAAAATGGGTGTCTTTCGCCTCATTTTTTCGTAAAATCCAATCACAAAGTTCGTGCGATAAAAAGTTGGAAAAAAACATTACAATAATTGCCGGACCAATGTATGGTAGGGACATGCAAATACGGACTGTCATACAGAAAACAGCCTATATTACATACATTACATAATCTTGATGTTCATATAAACCCAATACAATGGCTATTTTAATACTCAGCTATCCAAAAATGAATTTTATTGCACACTAGCTCTCATATTTGAAAAATCCACAGGGGCCAAAATGCAAAACTACACACCTAACTGTGGAGTGCTACCTTAAGGTGAAATTTTTCCCCTCCTGCCTCAATTTTTATTATATTTTCTGTGTTCTACTAGCTGTTACGATGAAAATGGTACCTTAGTTTTTAAAATTGGTTCAGTAATAAAGATTTTATGAAGGTTAGCAGTTGATGTTGAAACGCGACAAAAAGTGATTTAAAAATAAATGCTGGATCATAGTGAAAAACTTCAAGTCTGTCTCATTTTTGGGTAAATTTCTAAAACTTTTCCCATTATCTTAATTTAAAATCATAAAATTACCTTAAAAGAGGACAAATTGTACAATTTTTAGGTATTTGAAAGCACTTATAGGTCAATTTTGCTGTAAATAGCATACCTAACCTTGGTTTAGAAGCTCTCAAGCAGGGTATAAATTTCTAGCAGTACTGGCATCATTAAATTTAATTAATGCCAAATTATAATATAAAATCCTGCTAAAAATGTTTATTTGACTTATTCGCATTCAAAAATATAAAGCGATACATTCTGAGGATATCATATAAAGCGCAATCTTTGGTTACAATGGCGAAGCTAATGGAGTACAAATTTAAGACCGCAACATGTCTAAGTGTCAAAATGTGTATATTTGGTTGCTAAGGACAGTAAACAATAAAATAAACATAAATTGCATTCCTAGCAGATTTTTTAACTTCAGAACTAAAACAAGAACATAAAAGACTAAAGATTTGTGGTCAATTTTATCTTAAAAAGTGCATTTCTGTGCTTTCTGGTGTGCCATAAGGTGAAATTTTTCCCCTCCTGCCTCAATTTTTATTATATTTTCTGTGTTCTACTAGCTGTTACGATGAAAATGGTACCTTAGTTTTTAAAATTGGTTCAGTAATAAAGATTTTATGAAGGTTAGCAGTTGATGTTGAAACGCGACAAAAAGTGATTTAAAAATAAATGCTGGATCATAGTGAAAAACTTCAAGTCTGTCTCATTTTTGGGTAAATTTCTAAAACTTTTCCCATTATCTTAATTTAAAATCATAAAATTACCTTAAAAGAGGACAAATTGTACAATTTTTAGGTATTTGAAAGCACTTATAGGTCAATTTTGCTGTAAATAGCATACCTAACCTTGGTTTAGAAGCTCTCAAGCAGGGTATAAATTTCTAGCAGTACTGGCATCATTAAATTTAATTAATGCCAAATTATAATATAAAATCCTGCTAAAAATGTTTATTTGACTTATTCGCATTCAAAAATATAAAGCGATACATTCTGAGGATATCATATAAAGCGCAATCTTTGGTTACAATGGCGAAGCTAATGGAGTACAAATTTAAGACCGCAACATGTCTAAGTGTCAAAATGTGTATATTTGGTTGCTAAGGACAGTAAACAATAAAATAAACATAAATTGCATTCCTAGCAGATTTTTTAACTTCAGAACTAAAACAAGAACATAAAAGACTAAAGATTTGTGGTCAATTTTATCTTAAAAAGTGCATTTCTGTGCTTTCTGGTGTGCCATAAGGTAGCACTCCACAGTTAGAAAATAAAATTAAAAATGAGCCACAAAATGTTTTATCATCTCCTATTCCTGGATTTCTAATACATTAACCTAACTGTTTGTGTTGTACATGTGCATATGTATGTAATCAGTATATTCCATAGATTTGATTTTCAAAAGTTAAAAGAGTGAAAATTAATTCCTTTTATGTGTATCCATGGCAACATTCTGCATTTATTTACCATAAAATATTGCAAAAAGGGGGGTGGACATGTCACATATGCCCTCAAAATTTGGATCAAACTAGAATTTCAATGCCTTTGAGTGATACCTTTTTAGAAACTGTTTTCATAAATCTTTCTAATGATCAAATAAAAAATGGGTGTCTTTCGCCTCATTTTTTCGTAAAATCCAATCACAAAGTTCGTGCGATAAAAAGTTGGAAAAAAACATTACAATAATTGCCGGACCAATGTATGGTAGGGACATGCAAATACGGACTGTCATACAGAAAACAGCCTATATTACATACATTACATAATCTTGATGTTCATATAAACCCAATACAATGGCTATTTTAATACTCAGCTATCCAAAAATGAATTTTATTGCACACTAGCTCTCATATTTGAAAAATCCACAGGGGCCAAAATGCGAAACTACACACCTAACTGTGGAGTGCTACCTTAAGGTGAAATTTTTCCCCTCCTGCCTCAATTTTTATTATATTTTCTGTGTTCTACTAGCTGTTACGATGAAAATGGTACCTTAGTTTTTAAAATTGGTTCAGTAATAAAGATTTTATGAAGGTTAGCAGTTGATGTTGAAACGCGACAAAAAGTGATTTAAAAATAAATGCTGGATCATAGTGAAAAACTTCAAGTCTGTCTCATTTTTGGGTAAATTTCTAAAACTTTTCCCATTATCTTAATTTAAAATCATAAAATTACCTTAAAAGAGGACAAATTGTACAATTTTTAGGTATTTGAAAGCACTTATAGGTCAATTTTGCTGTAAATAGCATACCTAACCTTGGTTTAGAAGCTCTCAAGCAGGGTATAAATTTCTAGCAGTACTGGCATCATTAAATTTAATTAATGCCAAATTATAATATAAAATCCTGCTAAAAATGTTTATTTGACTTATTCGCATTCAAAAATATAAAGCGATACATTCTGAGGATATCATATAAAGCGCAATCTTTGGTTACAATGGCGAAGCTAATGGAGTACAAATTTAAGACCGCAACATGTCTAAGTGTCAAAATGTGTATATTTGGTTGCTAAGGACAGTAAACAATAAAATAAACATAAATTGCATTCCTAGCAGATTTTTTAACTTCAGAACTAAAACAAGAACATAAAAGACTAAAGATTTGTGGTCAATTTTATCTTAAAAAGTGCATTTCTGTGCTTTCTGGTGTGCCATAAGGTGAAATTTTTCCCCTCCTGCCTCAATTTTTATTATATTTTCTGTGTTCTACTAGCTGTTACGATGAAAATGGTACCTTAGTTTTTAAAATTGGTTCAGTAATAAAGATTTTATGAAGGTTAGCAGTTGATGTTGAAACGCGACAAAAAGTGATTTAAAAATAAATGCTGGATCATAGTGAAAAACTTCAAGTCTGTCTCATTTTTGGGTAAATTTCTAAAACTTTTCCCATTATCTTAATTTAAAATCATAAAATTACCTTAAAAGAGGACAAATTGTACAATTTTTAGGTATTTGAAAGCACTTATAGGTCAATTTTGCTGTAAATAGCATACCTAACCTTGGTTTAGAAGCTCTCAAGCAGGGTATAAATTTCTAGCAGTACTGGCATCATTAAATTTAATTAATGCCAAATTATAATATAAAATCCTGCTAAAAATGTTTATTTGACTTATTCGCATTCAAAAATATAAAGCGATACATTCTGAGGATATCATATAAAGCGCAATCTTTGGTTACAATGGCGAAGCTAATGGAGTACAAATTTAAGACCGCAACATGTCTAAGTGTCAAAATGTGTATATTTGGTTGCTAAGGACAGTAAACAATAAAATAAACATAAATTGCATTCCTAGCAGATTTTTTAACTTCAGAACTAAAACAAGAACATAAAAGACTAAAGATTTGTGGTCAATTTTATCTTAAAAAGTGCATTTCTGTGCTTTCTGGTGTGCCATAAGGTAGCACTCCACAGTTAGAAAATAAAATTAAAAATGAGCCACAAAATGTTTTATCATCTCCTATTCCTGGATTTCTAATACATTAACCTAACTGTTTGTGTTGTACATGTGCATATGTATGTAATCAGTATATTCCATAGATTTGATTTTCAAAAGTTAAAAGAGTGAAAATTAATTCCTTTTATGTGTATCCATGGCAACATTCTGCATTTATTTACCATAAAATATTGCAAAAAGGGGGGTGGACATGTCACATATGCCCTCAAAATTTGGATCAAACTAGAATTTCAATGCCTTTGAGTGATACCTTTTTAGAAACTGTTTTCATAAATCTTTCTAATGATCAAATAAAAAATGGGTGTCTTTCGCCTCATTTTTTCGTAAAATCCAATCACAAAGTTCGTGCGATAAAAAGTTGGAAAAAAACATTACAATAATTGCCGGACCAATGTATGGTAGGGACATGCAAATACGGACTGTCATACAGAAAACAGCCTATATTACATACATTACATAATCTTGATGTTCATATAAACCCAATACAATGGCTATTTTAATACTCAGCTATCCAAAAATGAATTTTATTGCACACTAGCTCTCATATTTGAAAAATCCACAGGGGCCAAAATGCGAAACTACACACCTAACTGTGGAGTGCTACCTTAAGGTGAAATTTTTCCCCTCCTGCCTCAATTTTTATTATATTTTCTGTGTTCTACTAGCTGTTACGATGAAAATGGTACCTTAGTTTTTAAAATTGGTTCAGTAATAAAGATTTTATGAAGGTTAGCAGTTGATGTTGAAACGCGACAAAAAGTGATTTAAAAATAAATGCTGGATCATAGTGAAAAACTTCAAGTCTGTCTCATTTTTGGGTAAATTTCTAAAACTTTTCCCATTATCTTAATTTAAAATCATAAAATTACCTTAAAAGAGGACAAATTGTACAATTTTTAGGTATTTGAAAGCACTTATAGGTCAATTTTGCTGTAAATAGCATACCTAACCTTGGTTTAGAAGCTCTCAAGCAGGGTATAAATTTCTAGCAGTACTGGCATCATTAAATTTAATTAATGCCAAATTATAATATAAAATCCTGCTAAAAATGTTTATTTGACTTATTCGCATTCAAAAATATAAAGCGATACATTCTGAGGATATCATATAAAGCGCAATCTTTGGTTACAATGGCGAAGCTAATGGAGTACAAATTTAAGACCGCAACATGTCTAAGTGTCAAAATGTGTATATTTGGTTGCTAAGGACAGTAAACAATAAAATAAACATAAATTGCATTCCTAGCAGATTTTTTAACTTCAGAACTAAAACAAGAACATAAAAGACTAAAGATTTGTGGTCAATTTTATCTTAAAAAGTGCATTTCTGTGCTTTCTGGTGTGCCATAAGGTGAAATTTTTCCCCTCCTGCCTCAATTTTTATTATATTTTCTGTGTTCTACTAGCTGTTACGATGAAAATGGTACCTTAGTTTTTAAAATTGGTTCAGTAATAAAGATTTTATGAAGGTTAGCAGTTGATGTTGAAACGCGACAAAAAGTGATTTAAAAATAAATGCTGGATCATAGTGAAAAACTTCAAGTCTGTCTCATTTTTGGGTAAATTTCTAAAACTTTTCCCATTATCTTAATTTAAAATCATAAAATTACCTTAAAAGAGGACAAATTGTACAATTTTTAGGTATTTGAAAGCACTTATAGGTCAATTTTGCTGTAAATAGCATACCTAACCTTGGTTTAGAAGCTCTCAAGCAGGGTATAAATTTCTAGCAGTACTGGCATCATTAAATTTAATTAATGCCAAATTATAATATAAAATCCTGCTAAAAATGTTTATTTGACTTATTCGCATTCAAAAATATAAAGCGATACATTCTGAGGATATCATATAAAGCGCAATCTTTGGTTACAATGGCGAAGCTAATGGAGTACAAATTTAAGACCGCAACATGTCTAAGTGTCAAAATGTGTATATTTGGTTGCTAAGGACAGTAAACAATAAAATAAACATAAATTGCATTCCTAGCAGATTTTTTAACTTCAGAACTAAAACAAGAACATAAAAGACTAAAGATTTGTGGTCAATTTTATCTTAAAAAGTGCATTTCTGTGCTTTCTGGTGTGCCATAAGGAGAAATTTTTCCCCTCCTGCCTCAATTTTTATTATATTTTCTGTGTTCTACTAGCTGTTACGATGAAAATGGTACCTTAGTTTTTAAAATTGGTTCAGTAATAAAGATTTTATGAAGGTTAGCAGTTGATGTTGAAACGCGACAAAAAGTGATTTAAAAATAAATGCTGGATCATAGTGAAAAACTTCAAGTCTGTCTCATTTTTGGGTAAATTTCTAAAACTTTTCCCATTATCTTAATTTAAAATCATAAAATTACCTTAAAAGAGGACAAATTGTACAATTTTTAGGTATTTGAAAGCACTTATAGGTCAATTTTGCTGTAAATAGCATACCTAACCTTGGTTTAGAAGCTCTCAAGCAGGGTATAAATTTCTAGCAGTACTGGCATCATTAAATTTAATTAATGCCAAATTATAATATAAAATCCTGCTAAAAATGTTTATTTGACTTATTCGCATTCAAAAATATAAAGCGATACATTCTGAGGATATCATATAAAGCGCAATCTTTGGTTACAATGGCGAAGCTAATGGAGTACAAATTTAAGACCGCAACATGTCTAAGTGTCAAAATGTGTATATTTGGTTGCTAAGGACAGTAAACAATAAAATAAACATAAATTGCATTCCTAGCAGATTTTTTAACTTCAGAACTAAAACAAGAACATAAAAGACTAAAGATTTGTGGTCAATTTTATCTTAAAAAGTGCATTTCTGTGCTTTCTGGTGTGCCATAAGGTGAAATTTTTCCCCTCCTGCCTCAATTTTTATTATATTTTCTGTGTTCTACTAGCTGTTACGATGAAAATGGTACCTTAGTTTTTAAAATTGGTTCAGTAATAAAGATTTTATGAAGGTTAGCAGTTGATGTTGAAACGCGACAAAAAGTGATTTAAAAATAAATGCTGGATCATAGTGAAAAACTTCAAGTCTGTCTCATTTTTGGGTAAATTTCTAAAACTTTTCCCATTATCTTAATTTAAAATCATAAAATTACCTTAAAAGAGGACAAATTGTACAATTTTTAGGTATTTGAAAGCACTTATAGGTCAATTTTGCTGTAAATAGCATACCTAACCTTGGTTTAGAAGCTCTCAAGCAGGGTATAAATTTCTAGCAGTACTGGCATCATTAAATTTAATTAATGCCAAATTATAATATAAAATCCTGCTAAAAATGTTTATTTGACTTATTCGCATTCAAAAATATAAAGCGATACATTCTGAGGATATCATATAAAGCGCAATCTTTGGTTACAATGGCGAAGCTAATGGAGTACAAATTTAAGACCGCAACATGTCTAAGTGTCAAAATGTGTATATTTGGTTGCTAAGGACAGTAAACAATAAAATAAACATAAATTGCATTCCTAGCAGATTTTTTAACTTCAGAACTAAAACAAGAACATAAAAGACTAAAGATTTGTGGTCAATTTTATCTTAAAAAGTGCATTTCTGTGCTTTCTGGTGTGCCATAAGGTAGCACTCCACAGTTAGAAAATAAAATTAAAAATGAGCCACAAAATGTTTTATCATCTCCTATTCCTGGATTTCTAATACATTAACCTAACTGTTTGTGTTGTACATGTGCATATGTATGTAATCAGTATATTCCATAGATTTGATTTTCAAAAGTTAAAAGAGTGAAAATTAATTCCTTTTATGTGTATCCATGGCAACATTCTGCATTTATTTACCATAAAATATTGCAAAAAGGGGGGTGGACATGTCACATATGCCCTCAAAATTTGGATCAAACTAGAATTTCAATGCCTTTGAGTGATACCTTTTTAGAAACTGTTTTCATAAATCTTTCTAATGATCAAATAAAAAATGGGTGTCTTTCGCCTCATTTTTTCGTAAAATCCAATCACAAAGTTCGTGCGATAAAAAGTTGGAAAAAAACATTACAATAATTGCCGGACCAATGTATGGTAGGGACATGCAAATACGGACTGTCATACAGAAAACAGCCTATATTACATACATTACATAATCTTGATGTTCATATAAACCCAATACAATGGCTATTTTAATACTCAGCTATCCAAAAATGAATTTTATTGCACACTAGCTCTCATATTTGAAAAATCCACAGGGGCCAAAATGCGAAACTACACACCTAACTGTGGAGTGCTACCTTAAGGTGAAATTTTTCCCCTCCTGCCTCAATTTTTATTATATTTTCTGTGTTCTACTAGCTGTTACGATGAAAATGGTACCTTAGTTTTTAAAATTGGTTCAGTAATAAAGATTTTATGAAGGTTAGCAGTTGATGTTGAAACGCGACAAAAAGTGATTTAAAAATAAATGCTGGATCATAGTGAAAAACTTCAAGTCTGTCTCATTTTTGGGTAAATTTCTAAAACTTTTCCCATTATCTTAATTTAAAATCATAAAATTACCTTAAAAGAGGACAAATTGTACAATTTTTAGGTATTTGAAAGCACTTATAGGTCAATTTTGCTGTAAATAGCATACCTAACCTTGGTTTAGAAGCTCTCAAGCAGGGTATAAATTTCTAGCAGTACTGGCATCATTAAATTTAATTAATGCCAAATTATAATATAAAATCCTGCTAAAAATGTTTATTTGACTTATTCGCATTCAAAAATATAAAGCGATACATTCTGAGGATATCATATAAAGCGCAATCTTTGGTTACAATGGCGAAGCTAATGGAGTACAAATTTAAGACCGCAACATGTCTAAGTGTCAAAATGTGTATATTTGGTTGCTAAGGACAGTAAACAATAAAATAAACATAAATTGCATTCCTAGCAGATTTTTTAACTTCAGAACTAAAACAAGAACATAAAAGACTAAAGATTTGTGGTCAATTTTATCTTAAAAAGTGCATTTCTGTGCTTTCTGGTGTGCCATAAGGTAGCACTCCACAGTTAGAAAATAAAATTAAAAATGAGCCACAAAATGTTTTATCATCTCCTATTCCTGGATTTCTAATACATTAACCTAACTGTTTGTGTTGTACATGTGCATATGTATGTAATCAGTATATTCCATAGATTTGATTTTCAAAAGTTAAAAGAGTGAAAATTAATTCCTTTTATGTGTATCCATGGCAACATTCTGCATTTATTTACCATAAAATATTGCAAAAAGGGGGGTGGACATGTCACATATGCCCTCAAAATTTGGATCAAACTAGAATTTCAATGCCTTTGAGTGATACCTTTTTAGAAACTGTTTTCATAAATCTTTCTAATGATCAAATAAAAAATGGGTGTCTTTCGCCTCATTTTTTCGTAAAATCCAATCACAAAGTTCGTGCGATAAAAAGTTGGAAAAAAACATTACAATAATTGCCGGACCAATGTATGGTAGGGACATGCAAATACGGACTGTCATACAGAAAACAGCCTATATTACATACATTACATAATCTTGATGTTCATATAAACCCAATACAATGGCTATTTTAATACTCAGCTATCCAAAAATGAATTTTATTGCACACTAGCTCTCATATTTGAAAAATCCACAGGGGCCAAAATGCGAAACTACACACCTAACTGTGGAGTGCTACCTTAAGGTGAAATTTTTCCCCTCCTGCCTCAATTTTTATTATATTTTCTGTGTTCTACTAGCTGTTACGATGAAAATGGTACCTTAGTTTTTAAAATTGGTTCAGTAATAAAGATTTTATGAAGGTTAGCAGTTGATGTTGAAACGCGACAAAAAGTGATTTAAAAATAAATGCTGGATCATAGTGAAAAACTTCAAGTCTGTCTCATTTTTGGGTAAATTTCTAAAACTTTTCCCATTATCTTAATTTAAAATCATAAAATTACCTTAAAAGAGGACAAATTGTACAATTTTTAGGTATTTGAAAGCACTTATAGGTCAATTTTGCTGTAAATAGCATACCTAACCTTGGTTTAGAAGCTCTCAAGCAGGGTATAAATTTCTAGCAGTACTGGCATCATTAAATTTAATTAATGCCAAATTATAATATAAAATCCTGCTAAAAATGTTTATTTGACTTATTCGCATTCAAAAATATAAAGCGATACATTCTGAGGATATCATATAAAGCGCAATCTTTGGTTACAATGGCGAAGCTAATGGAGTACAAATTTAAGACCGCAACATGTCTAAGTGTCAAAATGTGTATATTTGGTTGCTAAGGACAGTAAACAATAAAATAAACATAAATTGCATTCCTAGCAGATTTTTTAACTTCAGAACTAAAACAAGAACATAAAAGACTAAAGATTTGTGGTCAATTTTATCTTAAAAAGTGCATTTCTGTGCTTTCTGGTGTGCCATAAGGTGAAATTTTTCCCCTCCTGCCTCAATTTTTATTATATTTTCTGTGTTCTACTAGCTGTTACGATGAAAATGGTACCTTAGTTTTTAAAATTGGTTCAGTAATAAAGATTTTATGAAGGTTAGCAGTTGATGTTGAAACGCGACAAAAAGTGATTTAAAAATAAATGCTGGATCATAGTGAAAAACTTCAAGTCTGTCTCATTTTTGGGTAAATTTCTAAAACTTTTCCCATTATCTTAATTTAAAATCATAAAATTACCTTAAAAGAGGACAAATTGTACAATTTTTAGGTATTTGAAAGCACTTATAGGTCAATTTTGCTGTAAATAGCATACCTAACCTTGGTTTAGAAGCTCTCAAGCAGGGTATAAATTTCTAGCAGTACTGGCATCATTAAATTTAATTAATGCCAAATTATAATATAAAATCCTGCTAAAAATGTTTATTTGACTTATTCGCATTCAAAAATATAAAGCGATACATTCTGAGGATATCATATAAAGCGCAATCTTTGGTTACAATGGCGAAGCTAATGGAGTACAAATTTAAGACCGCAACATGTCTAAGTGTCAAAATGTGTATATTTGGTTGCTAAGGACAGTAAACAATAAAATAAACATAAATTGCATTCCTAGCAGATTTTTTAACTTCAGAACTAAAACAAGAACATAAAAGACTAAAGATTTGTGGTCAATTTTATCTTAAAAAGTGCATTTCTGTGCTTTCTGGTGTGCCATAAGGTAGCACTCCACAGTTAGAAAATAAAATTAAAAATGAGCCACAAAATGTTTTATCATCTCCTATTCCTGGATTTCTAATACATTAACCTAACTGTTTGTGTTGTACATGTGCATATGTATGTAATCAGTATATTCCATAGATTTGATTTTCAAAAGTTAAAAGAGTGAAAATTAATTCCTTTTATGTGTATCCATGGCAACATTCTGCATTTATTTACCATAAAATATTGCAAAAAGGGGGGTGGACATGTCACATATGCCCTCAAAATTTGGATCAAACTAGAATTTCAATGCCTTTGAGTGATACCTTTTTAGAAACTGTTTTCATAAATCTTTCTAATGATCAAATAAAAAATGGGTGTCTTTCGCCTCATTTTTTCGTAAAATCCAATCACAAAGTTCGTGCGATAAAAAGTTGGAAAAAAACATTACAATAATTGCCGGACCAATGTATGGTAGGGACATGCAAATACGGACTGTCATACAGAAAACAGCCTATATTACATACATTACATAATCTTGATGTTCATATAAACCCAATACAATGGCTATTTTAATACTCAGCTATCCAAAAATGAATTTTATTGCACACTAGCTCTCATATTTGAAAAATCCACAGGGGCCAAAATGCGAAACTACACACCTAACTGTGGAGTGCTACCTTAAGGTGAAATTTTTCCCCTCCTGCCTCAATTTTTATTATATTTTCTGTGTTCTACTAGCTGTTACGATGAAAATGGTACCTTAGTTTTTAAAATTGGTTCAGTAATAAAGATTTTATGAAGGTTAGCAGTTGATGTTGAAACGCGACAAAAAGTGATTTAAAAATAAATGCTGGATCATAGTGAAAAACTTCAAGTCTGTCTCATTTTTGGGTAAATTTCTAAAACTTTTCCCATTATCTTAATTTAAAATCATAAAATTACCTTAAAAGAGGACAAATTGTACAATTTTTAGGTATTTGAAAGCACTTATAGGTCAATTTTGCTGTAAATAGCATACCTAACCTTGGTTTAGAAGCTCTCAAGCAGGGTATAAATTTCTAGCAGTACTGGCATCATTAAATTTAATTAATGCCAAATTATAATATAAAATCCTGCTAAAAATGTTTATTTGACTTATTCGCATTCAAAAATATAAAGCGATACATTCTGAGGATATCATATAAAGCGCAATCTTTGGTTACAATGGCGAAGCTAATGGAGTACAAATTTAAGACCGCAACATGTCTAAGTGTCAAAATGTGTATATTTGGTTGCTAAGGACAGTAAACAATAAAATAAACATAAATTGCATTCCTAGCAGATTTTTTAACTTCAGAACTAAAACAAGAAAATAAAAGACTAAAGATTTGTGGTCAATTTTATCTTAAAAAGTGCATTTCTGTGCTTTCTGGTGTGCCATAAGGTGAAATTTTTCCCCTCCTGCCTCAATTTTTATTATATTTTCTGTGTTCTACTAGCTGTTACGATGAAAATGGTACCTTAGTTTTTAAAATTGGTTCAGTAATAAAGATTTTATGAAGGTTAGCAGTTGATGTTGAAACGCGACAAAAAGTGATTTAAAAATAAATGCTGGATCATAGTGAAAAACTTCAAGTCTGTCTCATTTTTGGGTAAATTTCTAAAACTTTTCCCATTATCTTAATTTAAAATCATAAAATTACCTTAAAAGAGGACAAATTGTACAATTTTTAGGTATTTGAAAGCACTTATAGGTCAATTTTGCTGTAAATAGCATACCTAACCTTGGTTTAGAAGCTCTCAAGCAGGGTATAAATTTCTAGCAGTACTGGCATCATTAAATTTAATTAATGCCAAATTATAATATAAAATCCTGCTAAAAATGTTTATTTGACTTATTCGCATTCAAAAATATAAAGCGATACATTCTGAGGATATCATATAAAGCGCAATCTTTGGTTACAATGGCGAAGCTAATGGAGTACAAATTTAAGACCGCAACATGTCTAAGTGTCAAAATGTGTATATTTGGTTGCTAAGGACAGTAAACAATAAAATAAACATAAATTGCATTCCTAGCAGATTTTTTAACTTCAGAACTAAAACAAGAACATAAAAGACTAAAGATTTGTGGTCAATTTTATCTTAAAAGTGCATTTCTGTGCTTTCTGGTGTGCCATAAGGTGAAATTTTTCCCCTCCTGCCTCAATTTTTATTATATTTTCTGTGTTCTACTAGCTGTTACGATGAAAATGGTACCTTAGTTTTTAAAATTGGTTCAGTAATAAAGATTTTATGAAGGTTAGCAGTTGATGTTGAAACGCGACAAAAAGTGATTTAAAAATAAATGCTGGATCATAGTGAAAAACTTCAAGTCTGTCTCATTTTTGGGTAAATTTCTAAAACTTTTCCCATTATCTTAATTTAAAATCATAAAATTACCTTAAAAGAGGACAAATTGTACAATTTTTAGGTATTTGAAAGCACTTATAGGTCAATTTTGCTGTAAATAGCATACCTAACCTTGGTTTAGAAGCTCTCAAGCAGGGTATAAATTTCTAGCAGTACTGGCATCATTAAATTTAATTAATGCCAAATTATAATATAAAATCCTGCTAAAAATGTTTATTTGACTTATTCGCATTCAAAAATATAAAGCGATACATTCTGAGGATATCATATAAAGCGCAATCTTTGGTTACAATGGCGAAGCTAATGGAGTACAAATTTAAGACCGCAACATGTCTAAGTGTCAAAATGTGTATATTTGGTTGCTAAGGACAGTAAACAATAAAATAAACATAAATTGCATTCCTAGCAGATTTTTTAACTTCAGAACTAAAACAAGAACATAAAAGACTAAAGATTTGTGGTCAATTTTATCTTAAAAAGTGCATTTCTGTGCTTTCTGGTGTGCCATAAGGTAGCACTCCACAGTTAGAAAATAAAATTAAAAATGAGCCACAAAATGTTTATCATCTCCTATTCCTGGATTTCTAATACATTAACCTAACTGTTTGTGTTGTACATGTGCATATGTATGTAATCAGTATATTCCATAGATTTGATTTTCAAAAGTTAAAAGAGTGAAAATTAATTCCTTTTATGTGTATCCATGGCAACATTCTGCATTTATTTACCATAAAATATTGCAAAAAGGGGGGTGGACATGTCACATATGCCCTCAAAATTTGGATCAAACTAGAATTTCAATGCCTTTGAGTGATACCTTTTTAGAAACTGTTTTCATAAATCTTTCTAATGATCAAATAAAAAATGGGTGTCTTTCGCCTCATTTTTTCGTAAAATCCAATCACAAAGTTCGTGCGATAAAAAGTTGGAAAAAACATTACAATAATTGCCGGACCAATGTATGGTAGGGACATGCAAATACGGACTGTCATACAGAAAACAGCCTATATTACATACATTACATAATCTTGATGTTCATATAAACCCAATACAATGGCTATTTTAATACTCAGCTATCCAAAAATGAATTTTATTGCACACTAGCTCTCATATTTGAAAAATCCACAGGGGCCAAAATGCGAAACTACACACCTAACTGTGGAGTGCTACCTTAAGGTGAAATTTTTCCCCTCCTGCCTCAATTTTTATTATATTTTCTGTGTTCTACTAGCTGTTACGATGAAAATGGTACCTTAGTTTTTAAAATTGGTTCAGTAATAAAGATTTTATGAAGGTTAGCAGTTGATGTTGAAACGCGACAAAAAGTGATTTAAAATAAATGCTGGATCATAGTGAAAAACTTCAAGTCTGTCTCATTTTTGGGTAAATTTCTAAAACTTTTCCCATTATCTTAATTTAAAATCATAAAATTACCTTAAAAGAGGACAAATTGTACAATTTTTAGGTATTTGAAAGCACTTATAGGTCAATTTTGCTGTAAATAGCATACCTAACCTTGGTTTAGAAGCTCTCAAGCAGGGTATAAATTTCTAGCAGTACTGGCATCATTAAATTTAATTAATGCCAAATTATAATATAAAATCCTGCTAAAAATGTTTATTTGACTTATTCGCATTCAAAAATATAAAGCGATACATTCTGAGGATATCATATAAAGCGCAATCTTTGGTTACAATGGCGAAGCTAATGGAGTACAAATTTAAGACCGCAACATGTCTAAGTGTCAAAATGTGTATATTTGGTTGCTAAGGACAGTAAACAATAAAATAAACATAAATTGCATTCCTAGCAGATTTTTTAACTTCAGAACTAAAACAAGAACATAAAAGACTAAAGATTTGTGGTCAATTTTATCTTAAAAAGTGCATTTCTGTGCTTTCTGGTGTGCCATAAGGTAGCACTCCACAGTTAGAAAATAAAATTAAAAATGAGCCACAAAATGTTTTATCATCTCCTATTCCTGCATTTCTAATACATTAACCTAACTGTTTGTGTTGTACATGTGCATATGTATGTAATCAGTATATTCCATAGATTTGATTTTCAAAAGTTAAAAGAGTGAAAATTAATTCCTTTTATGTGTATCCATGGCAACATTCTGCATTTATTTACCATAAAATATTGCAAAAAGGGGGTGGACATGTCACATATGCCCTCAAAATTTGGATCAAACTAGAATTTCAATGCCTTTGAGTGATACCTTTTTAGAAACTGTTTTCATAAATCTTTCTAATGATCAAATAAAAAATGGGTGTCTTTCGCCTCATTTTTTCGTAAAATCCAATCACAAAGTTCGTGCGATAAAAAGTTGGAAAAAAACATTACAATAATTGCCGGACCAATGTATGGTAGGGACATGCAAATACGGACTGTCATACAGAAAACAGCCTATATTACATACATTACATAATCTTGATGTTCATATAAACCCAATACAATGGCTATTTTAATACTCAGCTATCCAAAATGAATTTTATTGCACACTAGCTCTCATATTTGAAAAATCCACAGGGGCCAAAATGCGAAACTACACACCTAACTGTGGAGTGCTACCTTAAGGTGAAATTTTTCCCCTCCTGCCTCAATTTTTATTATATTTTCTGTGTTCTACTAGCTGTTACGATGAAAATGGTACCTTAGTTTTTAAAATTGGTTCAGTAATAAAGATTTTATGAAGGTTAGCAGTTGATGTTGAAACGCGACAAAAAGTGATTTAAAAATAAATGCTGGATCATAGTGAAAAACTTCAAGTCTGTCTCATTTTTGGGTAAATTTCTAAAACTTTTCCCATTATCTTAATTTAAAATCATAAAATTACCTTAAAAGAGGACAAATTGTACAATTTTTAGGTATTTGAAAGCACTTATAGGTCAATTTTGCTGTAAATAGCATACCTAACCTTGGTTTAGAAGCTATCAAGCAGGGTATAAATTTCTAGCAGTACTGGCATCATTAAATTTAATTAATGCCAAATTATAATATAAAATCCTGCTAAAAATGTTTATTTGACTTATTCGCATTCAAAAATATAAAGCGATACATTCTGAGGATATCATATAAAGCGCAATCTTTGGTTACAATGGCGAAGCTAATGGAGTACAAATTTAAGACCGCAACATGTCTAAGTGTCAAAATGTGTATATTTGGTTGCTAAGGACAGTAAACAATAAAATAAACATAAATTGCATTCCTAGCAGATTTTTTAACTTCAGAACTAAAACAAGAACATAAAAGACTAAAGATTTGTGGTCAATTTTATCTAAAAAAGTGCATTTCTGTGCTTTCTGGTGTGCCATAAGGTAGCACTCCACAGTTAGAAAATAAAATTAAAAATGAGCCACAAAATGTTTTATCATCTCCTATTCCTGGATTTCTAATACATTAACCTAACTGTTTGTGTTGTACATGTGCATATGTATGTAATCAGTATATTCCATAGATTTGATTTTCAAAAGTTAAAAGAGTGAAAATTAATTCCTTTTATGTGTATCCATGGCAACATTCTGCATTTATTTACCATAAAATATTGCAAAAAGGGGGGTGGACATGTCACATATGCCCTCAAAATTTGGATCAAACTAGAATTTCAATGCCTTTGAGTGATACCTTTTTAGAAACTGTTTTCATAAATCTTTCTAATGATCAAATAAAAAATGGGTGTCTTTCGCCTCATTTTTTCGTAAAATCCAATCACAAAGTTCGTGCGATAAAAAGTTGGAAAAAAACATTACAATAATTGCCGGACCAATGTATGGTAGGGACATGCAAATACGGACTGTCATACAGAAAACAGCCTATATTACATACATTACATAATCTTGATGTTCATATAAACCCAATACAATGGCTATTTTAATACTCAGCTATCCAAAAATGAATTTTATTGCACACTAGCTCTCATATTTGAAAAATCCACAGGGGCCAAAATGCGAAACTACACACCTAACTGTGGAGTGCTACCTTAAGGTGAAATTTTTCCCCTCCTGCCTCAATTTTTATTATATTTTCTGTGTTCTACTAGCTGTTACGATGAAAATGGTACCTTAGTTTTTAAAATTGGTTCAGTAATAAAGATTTTATGAAGGTTAGCAGTTGATGTTGAAACGCGACAAAAAGTGATTTAAAAATAAATGCTGGATCATAGTGAAAAACTTCAAGTCTGTCTCATTTTTGGGTAAATTTCTAAAACTTTTCCCATTATCTTAATTTAAAATCATAAAATTACCTTAAAAGAGGACAAATTGTACAATTTTTAGGTATTTGAAAGCACTTATAGGTCAATTTTGCTGTAAATAGCATACCTAACCTTGGTTTAGAAGCTCTCAAGCAGGGTATAAATTTCTAGCAGTACTGGCATCATTAAATTTAATTAATGCCAAATTATAATATAAAATCCTGCTAAAAATGTTTATTTGACTTATTCGCATTCAAAAATATAAAGCGATACATTCTGAGGATATCATATAAAGCGCAATCTTTGGTTACAATGGCGAAGCTAATGGAGTACAAATTTAAGACCGCAACATGTCTAAGTGTCAAAATGTGTATATTTGGTTGCTAAGGACAGTAAACAATAAAATAAACATAAATTGCATTCCTAGCAGATTTTTTAACTTCAGAACTAAAACAAGAACATAAAAGACTAAAGATTTGTGGTCAATTTTATCTTAAAAAGTGCATTTCTGTGCTTTCTGGTGTGCCATAAGGTGAAATTTTTCCCCTCCTGCCTCAATTTTTATTATATTTTCTGTGTTCTACTAGCTGTTACGATGAAAATGGTACCTTAGTTTTTAAAATTGGTTCAGTAATAAAGATTTTATGAAGGTTAGCAGTTGATGTTGAAACGCGACAAAAAGTGATTTAAAAATAAATGCTGGATCATAGTGAAAAACTTCAAGTCTGTCTCATTTTTGGGTAAATTTCTAAAACTTTTCCCATTATCTTAATTTAAAATCATAAAATTACCTTAAAAGAGGACAAATTGTACAATTTTTAGGTATTTGAAAGCACTTATAGGTCAATTTTGCTGTAAATAGCATACCTAACCTTGGTTTAGAAGCTCTCAAGCAGGGTATAAATTTCTAGCAGTACTGGCATCATTAAATTTAATTAATGCCAAATTATAATATAAAATCCTGCTAAAAATGTTTATTTGACTTATTCGCATTCAAAAATATAAAGCGATACATTCTGAGGATATCATATAAAGCGCAATCTTTGGTTACAATGGCGAAGCTAATGGAGTACAAATTTAAGACCGCAACATGTCTAAGTGTCAAAATGTGTATATTTGGTTGCTAAGGACAGTAAACAATAAAATAAACATAAATTGCATTCCTAGCAGATTTTTTAACTTCAGAACTAAAACAAGAACATAAAAGACTAAAGATTTGTGGTCAATTTTATCTTAAAAAGTGCATTTCTGTGCTTTCTGGTGTGCCATAAGGTAGCACTCCACAGTTAGAAAATAAAATTAAAAATGAGCCACAAAATGTTTTATCATCTCCTATTCCTGGATTTCTAATACATTAACCTAACTGTTTGTGTTGTACATGTGCATATGTATGTAATCAGTATATTCCATAGATTTGATTTTCAAAAGTTAAAAGAGTGAAAATTAATTCCTTTTATGTGTATCCATGGCAACATTCTGCATTTATTTACCATAAAATATTGCAAAAAGGGGGGTGGACATGTCACATATGCCCTCAAAATTTGGATCAAACTAGAATTTCAATGCCTTTGAGTGATACCTTTTTAGAAACTGTTTTCATAAATCTTTCTAATGATCAAATAAAAAATGGGTGTCTTTCGCCTCATTTTTTCGTAAAATCCAATCACAAAGTTCGTGCGATAAAAAGTTGGAAAAAAACATTACAATAATTGCCGGACCAATGTATGGTAGGGACATGCAAATACGGACTGTCATACAGAAAACAGCCTATATTACATACATTACATAATCTTGATGTTCATATAAACCCAATACAATGGCTATTTTAATACTCAGCTATCCAAAAATGAATTTTATTGCACACTAGCTCTCATATTTGAAAAATCCACAGGGGCCAAAATGCGAAACTACACACCTAACTGTGGAGTGCTACCTTAAGGTGAAATTTTTCCCCTCCTGCCTCAATTTTTATTATATTTTCTGTGTTCTACTAGCTGTTACGATGAAAATGGTACCTTAGTTTTTAAAATTGGTTCAGTAATAAAGATTTTATGAAGGTTAGCAGTTGATGTTGAAACGCGACAAAAAGTGATTTAAAAATAAATGCTGGATCATAGTGAAAAACTTCAAGTCTGTCTCATTTTTGGGTAAATTTCTAAAACTTTTCCCATTATCTTAATTTAAAATCATAAAATTACCTTAAAAGAGGACAAATTGTACAATTTTTAGGTATTTGAAAGCACTTATAGGTCAATTTTGCTGTAAATAGCATACCTAACCTTGGTTTAGAAGCTCTCAAGCAGGGTATAAATTTCTAGCAGTACTGGCATCATTAAATTTAATTAATGCCAAATTATAATATAAAATCCTGCTAAAAATGTTTATTTGACTTATTCGCATTCAAAAATATAAAGCGATACATTCTGAGGATATCATATAAAGCGCAATCTTTGGTTACAATGGCGAAGCTAATGGAGTACAAATTTAAGACCGCAACATGTCTAAGTGTCAAAATGTGTATATTTGGTTGCTAAGGACAGTAAACAATAAAATAAACATAAATTGCATTCCTAGCAGATTTTTTAACTTCAGAACTAAAACAAGAACATAAAAGACTAAAGATTTGTGGTCAATTTTATCTTAAAAAGTGCATTTCTGTGCTTTCTGGTGTGCCATAAGGTGAAATTTTTCCCCTCCTGCCTCAATTTTTATTATATTTTCTGTGTTCTACTAGCTGTTACGATGAAAATGGTACCTTAGTTTTTAAAATTGGTTCAGTAATAAAGATTTTATGAAGGTTAGCAGTTGATGTTGAAACGCGACAAAAAGTGATTTAAAAATAAATGCTGGATCATAGTGAAAAACTTCAAGTCTGTCTCATTTTTGGGTAAATTTCTAAAACTTTTCCCATTATCTTAATTTAAAATCATAAAATTACCTTAAAAGAGGACAAATTGTACAATTTTTAGGTATTTGAAAGCACTTATAGGTCAATTTTGCTGTAAATAGCATACCTAACCTTGGTTTAGAAGCTCTCAAGCAGGGTATAAATTTCTAGCAGTACTGGCATCATTAAATTTAATTAATGCCAAATTATAATATAAAATCCTGCTAAAAATGTTTATTTGACTTATTCGCATTCAAAAATATAAAGCGATACATTCTGAGGATATCATATAAAGCGCAATCTTTGGTTACAATGGCGAAGCTAATGGAGTACAAATTTAAGACCGCAACATGTCTAAGTGTCAAAATGTGTATATTTGGTTGCTAAGGACAGTAAACAATAAAATAAACATAAATTGCATTCCTAGCAGATTTTTTAACTTCAGAACTAAAACAAGAACATAAAAGACTAAAGATTTGTGGTCAATTTTATCTTAAAAAGTGCATTTCTGTGCTTTCTGGTGTGCCATAAGGTAGCACTCCACAGTTAGAAAATAAAATTAAAAATGAGCCACAAAATGTTTTATCATCTCCTATTCCTGGATTTCTAATACATTAACCTAACTGTTTGTGTTGTACATGTGCATATGTATGTAATCAGTATATTCCATAGATTTGATTTTCAAAAGTTAAAAGAGTGAAAATTAATTCCTTTTATGTGTATCCATGGCAACATTCTGCATTTATTTACCATAAAATATTGCAAAAAGGGGGGTGGACATGTCACATATGCCCTCAAAATTTGGATCAAACTAGAATTTCAATGCCTTTGAGTGATACCTTTTTAGAAACTGTTTTCATAAATCTTTCTAATGATCAAATAAAAAATGGGTGTCTTTCGCCTCATTTTTTCGTAAAATCCAATCACAAAGTTCGTGCGATAAAAAGTTGGAAAAAAACATTACAATAATTGCCGGACCAATGTATGGTAGGGACATGCAAATACGGACTGTCATACAGAAAACAGCCTATATTACATACATTACATAATCTTGATGTTCATATAAACCCAATACAATGGCTATTTTAATACTCAGCTATCCAAAAATGAATTTTATTGCACACTAGCTCTCATATTTGAAAAATCCACAGGGGCCAAAATGCGAAACTACACACCTAACTGTGGAGTGCTACCTTAAGGTGAAATTTTTCCCCTCCTGCCTCAATTTTTATTATATTTTCTGTGTTCTACTAGCTGTTACGATGAAAATGGTACCTTAGTTTTTAAAATTGGTTCAGTAATAAAGATTTTATGAAGGTTAGCAGTTGATGTTGAAACGCGACAAAAAGTGATTTAAAAATAAATGCTGGATCATAGTGAAAAACTTCAAGTCTGTCTCATTTTTGGGTAAATTTCTAAAACTTTTCCCATTATCTTAATTTAAAATCATAAAATTACCTTAAAAGAGGACAAATTGTACAATTTTTAGGTATTTGAAAGCACTTATAGGTCAATTTTGCTGTAAATAGCATACCTAACCTTGGTTTAGAAGCTCTCAAGCAGGGTATAAATTTCTAGCAGTACTGGCATCATTAAATTTAATTAATGCCAAATTATAATATAAAATCCTGCTAAAAATGTTTATTTGACTTATTCGCATTCAAAAATATAAAGCGATACATTCTGAGGATATCATATAAAGCGCAATCTTTGGTTACAATGGCGAAGCTAATGGAGTACAAATTTAAGACCGCAACATGTCTAAGTGTCAAAATGTGTATATTTGGTTGCTAAGGACAGTAAACAATAAAATAAACATAAATTGCATTCCTAGCAGATTTTTTAACTTCAGAACTAAAACAAGAACATAAAAGACTAAAGATTTGTGGTCAATTTTATCTTAAAAAGTGCATTTCTGTGCTTTCTGGTGTGCCATAAGGTAGCACTCCACAGTTAGAAAATAAAATTAAAAATGAGCCACAAAATGTTTTATCATCTCCTATTCCTGGATTTCTAATACATTAACCTAACTGTTTGTGTTGTACATGTGCATATGTATGTAATCAGTATATTCCATAGATTTGATTTTCAAAAGTTAAAAGAGTGAAAATTAATTCCTTTTATGTGTATCCATGGCAACATTCTGCATTTATTTACCATAAAATATTGCAAAAAGGGGGGTGGACATGTCACATATGCCCTCAAAATTTGGATCAAACTAGAATTTCAATGCCTTTGAGTGATACCTTTTTAGAAACTGTTTTCATAAATCTTTCTAATGATCAAATAAAAAATGGGTGTCTTTCGCCTCATTTTTTCGTAAAATCCAATCACAAAGTTCGTGCGATAAAAAGTTGGAAAAAAACATTACAATAATTGCCGGACCAATGTATGGTAGGGACATGCAAATACGGACTGTCATACAGAAAACAGCCTATATTACATACATTACATAATCTTGATGTTCATATAAACCCAATACAATGGCTATTTTAATACTCAGCTATCCAAAAATGAATTTTATTGCACACTAGCTCTCATATTTGAAAAATCCACAGGGGCCAAAATGCGAAACTACACACCTAACTGTGGAGTGCTACCTTAAGGTGAAATTTTTCCCCTCCTGCCTCAATTTTTATTATATTTTCTGTGTTCTACTAGCTGTTACGATGAAAATGGTACCTTAGTTTTTAAAATTGGTTCAGTAATAAAGATTTTATGAAGGTTAGCAGTTGATGTTGAAACGCGACAAAAAGTGATTTAAAAATAAATGCTGGATCATAGTGAAAAACTTCAAGTCTGTCTCATTTTTGGGTAAATTTCTAAAACTTTTCCCATTATCTTAATTTAAAATCATAAAATTACCTTAAAAGAGGACAAATTGTACAATTTTTAGGTATTTGAAAGCACTTATAGGTCAATTTTGCTGTAAATAGCATACCTAACCTTGGTTTAGAAGCTCTCAAGCAGGGTATAAATTTCTAGCAAGTACTGGCATCATTAAATTTAATTAATGCCAAATTATAATATAAAATCCTGCTAAAAATGTTTATTTGACTTATTCGCATTCAAAAATATAAAGCGATACATTCTGAGGATATCATATAAAGCGCAATCTTTGGTTACAATGGCGAAGCTAATGGAGTACAAATTTAAGACCGCAACATGTCTAAGTGTCAAAATGTGTATATTTGGTTGCTAAGGACAGTAAACAATAAAATAAACATAAATTGCATTCCTAGCAGATTTTTTAACTTCAGAACTAAAACAAGAACATAAAAGACTAAAGATTTGTGGTCAATTTTATCTTAAAAAGTGCATTTCTGTGCTTTCTGGTGTGCCATAAGGTAGCACTCCACAGTTAGAAAATAAAATTAAAAATGAGCCACAAAATGTTTTATCATCTCCTATTCCTGGATTTCTAATACATTAACCTAACTGTTTGTGTTGTACATGTGCATATGTATGTAATCAGTATATTCCATAGATTTGATTTTCAAAAGTTAAAAGAGTGAAAATTAATTCCTTTTATGTGTATCCATGGCAACATTCTGCATTTATTTACCATAAAATATTGCAAAAAGGGGGGTGGACATGTCACATATGCCCTCAAAATTTGGATCAAACTAGAATTTCAATGCCTTTGAGTGATACCTTTTTAGAAACTGTTTTCATAAATCTTTCTAATGATCAAATAAAAAATGGGTGTCTTTCGCCTCATTTTTTCGTAAAATCCAATCACAAAGTTCGTGCGATAAAAAGTTGGAAAAAAACATTACAATAATTGCCGGACCAATGTATGGTAGGGACATGCAAATACGGACTGTCATACAGAAAACAGCCTATATTACATACATTACATAATCTTGATGTTCATATAAACCCAATACAATGGCTATTTTAATACTCAGCTATCCAAAAATGAATTTTATTGCACACTAGCTCTCATATTTGAAAAATCCACAGGGGCCAAAATGCGAAACTACACACCTAACTGTGGAGTGCTACCTTAAGGTGAAATTTTTCCCCTCCTGCCTCAATTTTTATTATATTTTCTGTGTTCTACTAGCTGTTACGATGAAAATGGTACCTTAGTTTTTAAAATTGGTTCAGTAATAAAGATTTTATGAAGGTTAGCAGTTGATGTTGAAACGCGACAAAAAGTGATTTAAAAATAAATGCTGGATCATAGTGAAAAACTTCAAGTCTGTCTCATTTTTGGGTAAATTTCTAAAACTTTTCCCATTATCTTAATTTAAAATCATAAAATTACCTTAAAAGAGGACAAATTGTACAATTTTTAGGTATTTGAAAGCACTTATAGGTCAATTTTGCTGTAAATAGCATACCTAACCTTGGTTTAGAAGCTCTCAAGCAGGGTATAAATTTCTAGCAGTACTGGCATCATTAAATTTAATTAATGCCAAATTATAATATAAAATCCTGCTAAAAATGTTTATTTGACTTATTCGCATTCAAAAATATAAAGCGATACATTCTGAGGATATCATATAAAGCGCAATCTTTGGTTACAATGGCGAAGCTAATGGAGTACAAATTTAAGACCGCAACATGTCTAAGTGTCAAAATGTGTATATTTGGTTGCTAAGGACAGTAAACAATAAAATAAACATAAATTGCATTCCTAGCAGATTTTTTAACTTCAGAACTAAAACAAGAACATAAAAGACTAAAGATTTGTGGTCAATTTTATCTTAAAAAGTGCATTTCTGTGCTTTCTGGTGTGCCATAAGGTAGCACTCCACAGTTAGAAAATAAAATTAAAAATGAGCCACAAAATGTTTTATCATCTCCTATTCCTGGATTTCTAATACATTAACCTAACTGTTTGTGTTGTACATGTGCATATGTATGTAATCAGTATATTCCATAGATTTGATTTTCAAAAGTTAAAAGAGTGAAAATTAATTCCTTTTATGTGTATCCATGGCAACATTCTGCATTTATTTACCATAAAATATTGCAAAAAGGGGGGTGGACATGTCACATATGCCCTCAAAATTTGGATCAAACTAGAATTTCAATGCCTTTGAGTGATACCTTTTTAGAAACTGTTTTCATAAATCTTTCTAATGATCAAATAAAAAATGGGTGTCTTTCGCCTCATTTTTTCGTAAAATCCAATCACAAAGTTCGTGCGATAAAAAGTTGGAAAAAAACATTACAATAATTGCCGGACCAATGTATGGTAGGGACATGCAAATACGGACTGTCATACAGAAAACAGCCTATATTACATACATTACATAATCTTGATGTTCATATAAACCCAATACAATGGCTATTTTAATACTCAGCTATCCAAAAATGAATTTTATTGCACACTAGCTCTCATATTTGAAAAATCCACAGGGGCCAAAATGCGAAACTACACACCTAACTGTGGAGTGCTACCTTAAGGTGAAATTTTTCCCCTCCTGCCTCAATTTTTATTATATTTTCTGTGTTCTACTAGCTGTTACGATGAAAATGGTACCTTAGTTTTTAAAATTGGTTCAGTAATAAAGATTTTATGAAGGTTAGCAGTTGATGTTGAAACGCGACAAAAAGTGATTTAAAAATAAATGCTGGATCATAGTGAAAAACTTCAAGTCTGTCTCATTTTTGGGTAAATTTCTAAAACTTTTCCCATTATCTTAATTTAAAATCATAAAATTACCTTAAAAGAGGACAAATTGTACAATTTTTAGGTATTTGAAAGCACTTATAGGTCAATTTTGCTGTAAATAGCATACCTAACCTTGGTTTAGAAGCTCTCAAGCAGGGTATAAATTTCTAGCAGTACTGGCATCATTAAATTTAATTAATGCCAAATTATAATATAAAATCCTGCTAAAAATGTTTATTTGACTTATTCGCATTCAAAAATATAAAGCGATACATTCTGAGGATATCATATAAAGCGCAATCTTTGGTTACAATGGCGAAGCTAATGGA